>NC_134487.1:28374928-28522436 GCF_040206685.1 Ascaphus truei
ATGCACAAAAAAGAAATTGGAGAAAACGGAAGGATTATGAGGTCTGAGAGTGGTTCCCATCAAAATCGTGAGAACCGCGTGGTTTGCAAGTTTGCAAGATGCAAGCTTGCAATTTGCAAAGTGTCTGTGGCTTGGCGTAAAAGCCATTGCCATGCCCCTTTTCTACTGCACGGGACTCCTGGATCCACCAGAGGGAGCATACTCTGGAGCGGGGTCCCTAGAAACCTTATTTTCTAGTCCTGCTGGATGAGAGGAAATTAAAGAGGACATACCCGCCTCCACGCCGGCCAGTGTGAGGGGTCCTGAGTCCTTCTCTTGCTTCCTGGAAAGCAGGAGCAAAACCGCATTTTGGAGGATGCTAGTCGCTTCCTGGGAGAGTACTTCCGGATTCTATATACGTCGTCTCCGGTGGCCAGTCCCAAGCGAGAGGTGTCTGCAACTGCGGTACCAGCTTCCGAATGCAAGCACGACAAGGGCGCATTCATCGTAGAGGTACTCCATCGCTCCCGAATTGGAAGTTGTCTTATCGGTCCAGGAGCCAGAACTGTATCCAGGCGTGGTATGTATGTATGTATGTATGTATGTATGTCTTTATTTATATAGTGCCATCAATGTACATAGTGCTTCAAAGTAGTAATACACATGACAATCATATAAATAACAAATAATACAAATAACTGATCATGGGAATAAGTGCTTCAGACATAAAAGTAACATTTAGGAAGATAAATCCCTGCTCTGAAGAGCTTACAATCTAATTGGTAGGTAGGATGAATGTACAGAGACAGTAGGAGGGCATTCTGGTAAGAGCGTCTGCAGAGGGCCAAAGCTTTATGTATCATGTGTATAGTATTAGCCACGGTGATATTCATATCCTTCTTTAAACAGGTGTGTCTTAAGGTGGGTCTTAAAGGTTAATATAGAGGTGCTAGTCGGGTATTAAGGGGAAGAGCATTCCAGAGGTGTGGGGCAGTCACTGAGAAAGGTTTAAGGTGGGAGGGATCTGGGACACCGATCCAGTCCGAGAGGAGAGTACCGCAATGTCAGGATGGTTCCTGCAACAGTGTAAGGAGGTCCAGCAGGCCCGAATTCGAGCTGCAGCATACGTGACTGCCTCCGAAGAACGGCTTGTGAATTTTCTGCTCCATGAGAAGGCCTGTGTGAGTGCTTCGGCCCCGAGGATGCATATGGGGGCATCCACTTTCCAAGTACTGTCCTGTACTATGTCCGCTGCTGCCACAATGACTCCTCCGGCACTGCCGGTGGAGGTTTACTGAGGTGATTCATCCGTCCGGATCGATCCGAGGATCGATACTCCTGCTCCAGTGAGTACTACAGCAGATGATCTCTTTCTTTTGCGGTGCCAGGAGCAGGAGCAAGAGAGAGACAATTTGATGACTGAGGCCATCGCTGAGGCTGTGGTCCAGGAACTTCTGGGTCTGGGAGGCCATGATAAGGACTGTAGGATGTCGGCAGAGAGTCGGGGCCGTGGCCAGGTAAATGCTCTACTCCGTTCACATTACCTTGCTGCCGACAAAGAGAAGACCAAAACGGAACTATCCTATTTTACTGTCGATAGGGTTGGGACCCAGGACACTATTATTGCTACGGGTACGGCGGTAACAGTTGTCAAGCTGAACCGGGACATTTCAGTGCCAGTTCAATCCCGTGCTGCCTGTGTTGCCTTCCCTGAATCCCACCCAGAGACCCCTACGTTAACAAGAATAGGCCCCTATCACCCCGGCTCCAGTCACCTGTGATATCTGTGGTTCCCAAATGTGCTGCTGCAAATGTAAATGATGATATGTCTGTACCATCTGTGGGGAAGGATGTGCTTAACTGGTGGGATCCTACGTTCAGAGGGTATGTGCCGCATATGCATAGGACACGCTTTGTCTTAGAAAGGGGTGACCAGGTGGATCATTGGTGGGAGGAAGGCAGGTATACTCCTGAACAGCAGAGGCACATAGGGACAAGTGGGTGAGGGCAGCTGTTCTGGAGTACTGTATATGGGCAGCAACACGGCCCATTACAGAGAAAATAACTAAATTATACTTTATCAGATGCATGTCTTCATGTGTTTCTGACTGTTATATTATTCATAATATACTGCATATCTTTGTCTGACACTTACAGTATAACTGTTTCTATGGAAAGTGTGAAGTGCCATACCAAAAGAATATATTAGGGTAGCACTTTATACAGGCATACCCCGCTTTAAGTACACTCACTTTAAGTACACTCGCGAGTAAGTACATATCGCCCAATAGGTAAACAGCAGCTCACGCATGCGCCTGTCATCACGTCCTGAACAGCAATACCGGCTCCCTACCTGTACCAAAGGTGTGCGCAAGCGGGGAGACTATAGAGCCTGTTAGAAATGCGTTATTTACTGCTGCGGCAGAGTTTATTCGAGCATTTGCCCGTTCTCTGCCGCAGCAGTAGCCTGGCGCGCGCCCGAGAGTGACGGGCGCGCGCCGAAGCAGCGGAAGAGCGCCCTCCGATCGGGGCGCTCTCCCTACTGCTGCCGGGTCCGCCGGGTCCCCCGGAACCCCCTGCCGCTGTCCCGCGATCGCGGGACACCAGGGCTCCCTCGGGGAGCCCCTGGACGCGCGTGCAGGGGGCGCACGCTCCCGAAGACGCATGACCGCGCGTCTATGACGCGCGGCACGCCGAGGGGCGGCCACTAGCAAGCCGGGAGATTTCCCGGCTTGCGGTACCGACCACACTCGAATAAAGTGTGTCGGTACTGTACATCAGTTATGCACGTATAGGATGATTGCAATACAGTACATGCATCGATAAGTGGGGAAAAGATAGTGCTTCACTTTAAGTACATTTTCGCTTTACATACACGCTCCGGTCCCATTGCGTACGTTAATGCGGGGTATGCCTGTACATGCCTTTGTGATTATAGGCAATTCACAGAAATAACATTAGGATAATCATGGTTCTGTTGTGATTGACCACTCTATTTGGTGTGACCTACAGTATATATTGTAATGTTATTTTCATGCGTTAACATCAACAGAGTTTAGTGGATCTGCAATGTTAGGCTAACTGTCCATTAGCATCTGAATTGCGTATGAGTAAACCTAACATCTGTAGACATTTATCAATACGCTATTTTAGTGGTTAACGCTAGGTTTTCCTTACGTTACTCTATTGAGTGGATAGGCGTTGTGAGTATCGGAATGATAATTTAGTTTAAACTTACGATAAATAGCCGGAGCATTGTGGATCTTGGTCTACTGTACTGTATGTAGTCAAGTGTCTAGTAAGATTAGAGATGAGTAATAGTATGTGTAACGGTACGAACCCTACCCAATCTCGTATGGGCTGCTATGGTCTGAATCTGCCCCCAGTTACATCTCAGTGTAGTGTGGTGCACCTGCTGGCTCACAGAACTCCTGAGTCTACCGCTCGTTGTAGTGGGGATTTCACCATGACAGGCGTATGAGGTAGTGCTGACTTCTACTCACAGTTGGTACAGTGCCTCCATCCCTTCCAGATCCCCACGATAGCAGGGAGGAGTTTCTGGAAGGGAAGTCCTGGGTGCATCTTCTTCCTGATTAACTCCAGTCTCAGGCAAGAAGGGTCTTTCAATCAAGGGCATCTTTATTTGCATCTTGCATGGCAGACTGCCCAACATAGCGGCCGGTACTTAGCCGCACATCAGCATAGTTGCACATCATAAGGAAGTTCCCTCCTGACTCTGTAATAGAGCCAGGGATATTTCTGCCACCTCTCCCCTAAGGGAGGCTACCAGCTGTGCCAGAGCCGTGGACACAGTGTGGGGTCAGCATGTCAATTTGCCACTTGTGCTGCACAGACTCACAGCTCTTGCACCAGACACTTGAACTCTGCAGACAGGCTTGAACAACTAACTTTAGGAAGTTATGCATAATATATAGGTTCCAGAAGACCCACTCCTGTGTCACTAACAGTGGACACAGAGCATGCTGTCACTTCCTTTGCTACACCCTTACACATCACAAGGGGGTTGAGGGCAAACCTCCATGATGACTTCTGGAAAACCTGCCCTCTTACAGGAATTACAGCACAGAATGAGAAAGGCAGGTAACCCAATTTTACACAGGGCTACATATGTATGTACCATATTCAGAGATGTGTTATGCACTCATGCATAAACCAGCTGACAAAATCTTTATGGTACAGTGTATAAAAATGAGCTGGGCCACATGGTTTAAACCTGCCTCCGATTCTTGAGATTCCTAGGTCTAGCAGGAACACATAAAAATAAATTCTAGACAAAGAGAGGGGAAGTGTTTTGTGTAATGATAGATTGAAATGTGGTGTACAGTATGTAAAATGGGATTCAGCATTAAGGCAGGGATAGTTTTTTGGAAGGAAAGAGCGAAAGTAAAAGGTAAAGTGCTGACTCTAGATGGGAGACCCCATGGAGAGAGAATAGATCAAGATCATAATAGGGAACATACGACTTGTAAACAAATTCAATAGTACTAAAAGAGGCCATTTAGGGGTTGTCTATTCTAGTCTATACTTAGGTCAAAGAGAACTGATGCCAGTGGTATGTTTAATTGATTTAAATTAGGTGTTTGAAAAATAAGTTATTTAAGTATGTTTTAAAATTTTAATTTGTCCATCGTAACCAAATGGATTCGGGTTTTCTTGCAATCTTTGCTAGTTCTCTTTTGTGATGTGACTATTTGTGTTATCTGCTATATTAACACAATTTTTTCTTATTGTTGCTTTGTTTAATCTAGCTAAATTATGTTTCCATCGTTGGTCAAAGAGATAAAGGGAAACAATGAAATCCAGATATTAGAATTACATAGAATTAAATAGAATATAAGCATTGTTTTTTTCACTGGAAACAATGAGAACATGTTACTTAAATCACGGGAGTGCAATCTTTTTCCCCTGCGCCCCCCTGCCAGCTGTCCTCCTCTCCGCGCGCCCCATTACCGCTTCCCTCTTACCTTGGTCCCGGCGTCTGGGCGTAATGACATCACGTTGCCATAGCAATGCTACGTTACATGACCCCGCGGCATCATGTGATGTCACGTTGCCATGGCGATGAGTCTCCAGATGCCGGCTGAATCAAGGTAAGTGAGGTTTACAGCGGCCTTTGCTGCTCCCCCGGCACTTAATTTAAATGCCTCCGGCAAGCGCGGGGCCTCTGTAAACCCCGCGCCCCAGCAGATAATCAGATAACCCTGCGCCCGCAGTTTGCGCACACCTGACTTAAAGTATGATTCAGCCTTTTAAAGGTGGCTAATTATATTTAGAAATGAACAGCAAAAAAAAAAATTACAGTTAAAATGGTTGAATAATGCTGAGGGATTAAAATAATGCAACAAAGAGCCATGGGAAGTTAATAAAATGTGTAAAGGCAGGGTGTCTGAATAGCAGAAGAACACAGAGGAAGACAAAATAAACTATCTATTTTTCTCTACTTAACCCATTAGGTGCCAAATAGCTAACACATTGCATGGGTCAATTGCAGCACCGAGTAAAAGTGTTTGTGAGATTTCTGATGTAAAACTAAACTAAACTAGGTTGTCTTTGAGGGTTTTTTTTTTTTAAATTAAAGCTTCCTGGTGAAATCTTGATTTATTACAAACTGTAACTATGCATTCAACTTTTTGCTACTTTGTCCACAGTGTGGCAGTGGTGTTCTACACAGTGTATGTATAAGTGTTTACAGTACATAGGTAAAAACAAAGTAACATGTATATACTGTAATTACCGTTTGGAAAGTTAATTGAATTTATTTTGGATACAAGAAAATACTGAATACCACTAAGTCCAGATGGAAAAGGTGGGTCAGAAAGTCCCCAAATAACATGCCCTCGAAACCAATAAATATAATATAAGGAAATAAATGTTAGTAAATAAGGTTGCACACATTAATGTATATTTGGGAGAAACCAATATGAAATGGGTTAATATATGCTAGAATGCTCACCCCCAGAAAAAAGCGGAGAGTAATATGTAAATATTAAAAATAATTTTAATGGTTTATAATAGTTAAAATTCAATGGGTATATAAAATGTCCCAAATGCGACAAAAATTGCTGCCCAAAGGTAGCTACTGGTCCTGTGATAACTGTATCAACAGAAGAAAATACTGTGTATATATTGTCAGAGAGAGTAATTGTGATGGCAATACATGTCACTGTAAACTCGACCAGGCAGTCCAATGATACACTAAACCCTGGAGTTACAGTGATTCTGTGTGTGATACCCTAAGTAAGGTCGAAAGTACTCACTAAACACACGACCCCTGTAAAAGTCTATAGGGATGATACCAATTGAAAGTATTGCTGACTTCTGTCATGAATCAAAGTCTGCTGCTTAGCGGAAGGTCGTGGTTGTGAAGCAGCTGATCACAAGGTCCAGCCACAGAGAGAGTTACAGTAGAAGGCTGGTGCCTCAAGGTAATAAGTATGTCACAGTTCTGCCTACCATGCTGGTAGAGATACTTCTCGGACTATAGCATGGAGACGTAAGTCAGAGAAGGAAGCATAGGACCAAATCGACCAGGTTGAGCCTACTAGAAGGAAGGGAGTTTCTAATCAAACACCTCCTCCCACAACCATGCTACTATAAAAACTATATTTAATATATCAAAAGACAAAAATACCCAATGCTACATCCAATGTGACAAAAAACATAGTTAAATTCTTCAATGTTATTATTCTCATGAGTAAGGGTCATTTGTTTAAACCCTTTGGCCAAAGCGTTATAAGCCTGCAGCCATTTCACGGCATGACCAGCATGCAGGTTACTACCTGTGAAAATCCCCATTTACCTCTGCTGTGGAGGGAGAATGGCCTCAGTGGACCTGTCCTGCACAGGTACATGAAATAACCTGCTACTTAAAAAATGGGGTGGGGTCGGGTGAGCTTTAACCCTGGGAGGAGGGGCCACTAACCTCCAAACAACTGATACCAGTTGAAAATTAAAATTAATAAACACACAATCCCAGCAAGCTATACTTAATATATAATGTGGTAATATCAGTTACTATGAATAGAAAAAACTAGGACATCCTTATGAGCGGGCAATAGGATCATAGGAACGTAGGATGTCAATCCCATGGTTAGAACGGTTTCAATAGACCGAATCGACAAGACACCAAACGAGGCAGCTACCAAGGGTAGTAGTTGTTCTCCTCAATGCCGTGGTAAGGACAGTTCAATGAATCAAAATACTCCAGGCACCATTATACAGAGGACAACCAGGTTAGCGTGTACTCTCCTCCGTATCAGTGCCTAATGGGAGCACTTCAATCGGCCGGAGCGTATGAGGCGCTATCTCTGGGTCAATAACGTGGTATGAACCGTTAAGTGGAAAGGAGCCTATGAGGAAGTCTATTAGATATCGAATGGGCGTCTGATGTCAGTACCGTGGTGAGAACGGTTTAGCCAGTATTTACTGTCGCCATCTGTCAGGAGGACAGCACGGTGTATACTGTCGCTGATGTTGCACGTCAGTGCAGGTATAGCATCAGCCCCGTATGTCAGGATGAAAGTCAGTTTCAGGAAAAAGATCAATTAGGTGATCCCTGTTCTCAGAGGAATACCTGGAGGATGATGGCTATCCTCAGCATAGATGCCATGATCCAGGAAGTCTGTCTATTTTGTTTGATGAAAAAAGTATAGTGATTGTTGTGGTAGCAATCTGTGCCTGTGAGAACAGACGTGCATCCTGACGGCCATTTTGCGGAGGCGCGCTTTGTCAAGGGATATCCCTTTGATCATGGCATCTATTTTCTGGAAAATTCAGCCTGTTGATGTGCATTGTTTTAAACATCCAACTGTATATTATGAACACTATAGTGATATATAAAATCATTCAAGGTTTGTTTATTAAAATCCTCTTGCAAATATGATGCAAAAAGTGGTTAAAAAACACTGGTTTCTCCTCTCAAAGTAAAATTCCAGTGAATGCAGATGGATTTTCTTTCATAAATGTGGTGCTATTTTTGCGCATGTAAATCTTTGCAGCTGAGTGTCCTTGATAAATAAGGTCTAACATTTAAATAATTTCTTTGGCCATATTACTAAGCAGTGCTACTCCATAAGACATCTTCCGGCACATACATTTGAATGGGCCTGAAGATGTTATCTGGCGCGGTACGGTATCTTATGACACAGCACTGCTTAGTAAACACAGTCTAATACATTTTCTGCTGTAGCATGGATTATCTGTATGAGCAGGGTGAGATTTTTTTTAGAGGGTGTAGGTAAGGATTAAATACACTAAGGGGTATGTAAGCTATCAAAAGGAAAAGTAAGTAGAAAGTGAGGGTGAGAACATGACCTTGCTGGGGAAGAAAGGATGTAACTCGAGTGCGAATGAGAACTCAAAGAGCAAATGAAGAAACAAGTGCAAAAATAACAGGATTATGTCAGACAAGTTAGGTCATCTAAGTTTACTAAATAGCTAGGTGTAGATAACGCGGACCAACTTCTCACAGAGCCTTTGAAGGGAAAAAGTGGACCAAAAAACCCAAACGTGTCCCACATCATTTACAAAAACAAAGATGTAAAAAAAAATGTTGCTGTAAACTTAAGTTTTTTCAATGCATTACAGTTCCTCATGGCCAGTACCCTTCTTAATGAGAAATATTATATATTTCTGTATTTTATATTTTGTTCACATACAATTATGCCCCATTGTCATCTGGAAAAGGTAGAGAGTAAATAGTGTTTGCAGGAGGTTACAATGTCCTTCTATTAACACATTTGTAAAAATTAAAAAACAAGCAAAAGGTATGAAAAGTGGGGGAAGTAGTAAATGGATCTGGGAATTGGAATATGCAGTGGATGATGTTTGGCTTCTCATTGGCTTTACAAAAAGGAACCCAGAAAATAGTAGATGAGTTTAAAAGGGTGCATACTCCTTGTCAGCTAAACCCCCAAAACAGCTGTATATACTATTGGAACTGTTCTTCAAGAATCCATATACAGGTTGCACACAAAAATGAGTTACTCACAGATTTTGCTACAAGTATTAGAGAAGGGTTTAGTTACTGCCCGTGATCCATCCTGATTGAAGATCAGCATCAGGTACCAAAATCTTCTTTCTTTCTTCTTCTACCTTCTTCTGTATTTTTTTCTTCTTTTCTTGTATCTTCTATCTTCTTTGTTTCAATCCAAACCCCATGTTAAATCTAAAACGGATGTTGCCACGTCGAGATCTTCCGCTAAATGAGACGTACAGGTCTTACTGTATATAGGGCCTGTGATGTCACATTTTAGGGTTAGATGGAACCTTTATCATGTGACAGTCTTTTTTTAAGGATGTGATGTCATCTCCAAGGGAGGTAAAACCACATGGCTGGTATCACATGGTATTACAGCCAATGGGATTGAAGACAATCCAATTGGTTGCTGTACCATGTGATAGGGCACATTAGTTCAAAAGGATGTGATGTCAATTTAAGTTATAATGTCACGTCCTTTTGAACTAATGTAACATATCACATATTATTTCATTGTTTAATGCTTATTTCTATTTTTCATGTCTGGAGTTGGGCGAAGACAACATACTGGAAATCTCCCCCTCCCCCCCACCCCCCCAAGTGCGGTGCCCCATGCCATGCATGCTTTGTTTTTTTTCTATTTCTGTTTTTCATGTGCATGTCTGGAGCTGGGCGAAGACAATGTGCAGGAAATCTTCCCACCACCCCCCTTGGTGCAGGAAACTCTTGCAGCAATACTGCCAGGTAAGACACTATAAGGGATCTGTCAGAACAACCAGGATGACTACTGACAGGAAGTAACATCAACTTTTCCGAAGATACCATGGCCATCTTGCCTCCTGGCAATCCCTGCCCTCACAGGGAGTAAGCCTCACTTTGGCATTTAAGTAGCAGGCAGTTGCTAGCCAACCTTGCTCGTGCAAAGTACTTGTTACGTTGTCCTATCTCAGCTCTGCCTTGCATTTGTTTTGCCTGCTGCCTGTCTTGCCCTCGGAACTTAACCTGACTACCCCTTGCCTCCCGCCCACCTCGACATCGGAACCGGACCTGACTAACCTTTGCCTGCCGCCTGCCTCGACCTTGGAACTGGACCTGACTACCGTTTGCCTGCCGCCTGCCTCGACCCTGGAATCGTACCTGACTACCCCTGCATCCCAGGCCTCTGATTCCAGGCCAAGGTCAGTGTATTACTCCCTACCTGTGCCCTGTGGGTCCGTATCCAGTCTTGCAGTCAGCAATGTTACACGTTGAACGAGCCACGCAATGGACCCCACAGAGGTAACGAATGCCGTTTCCTGTAAGGGCCAGCTTCTGGGAACCCATGTCACCTGTCTAGCTACGATGGATTAAACCTAGATTCAATCTCCGTGATGCTGCAGACCCTGTGCAGACAACTCAGTACCACCAGTGTGACCCCATCTATGCCTGCGCCTTTAGCAGTACAACCAACTTCACACTGATGATACCCATTAAGGTTGAAACATGTCTGTGAATGGTTTCTCTGGCTTTGCATCTAATTCCCATGCTGTGCTTTAAAGCTGTGTTAACACCGAGCATTAGCTTATAAGGGCTCCATGTAACAATGGTTTTTCAGACAAATGGTGACACATTGTGTGCTCATTTGCATGTCATTTCCCAGAATCCCTTGGTGCAGTGGAAGCACTGTATGCTGGGGATAATGGTGAAAGGCAGGGTTGCATACCTGCCTAAGACATGTGAATGTGCTCACAAGTGATCTTTTTATTTGCTATATGAAAATATTTGGAGGTTTCTTGTTGCCTTTTTCACCTACCATAACTTAAAACGTATATATATATATATATATATCTATATATATATATATAGATATATATAGATACAGGTACATTAGATAAAGATTACAAAAAGTCACAACCAGCTACCTTTAACCTATTAAACATGTCAATGTCATTAGTTTACTGTCTTTGGAGGGACCTTTGAGGGACTATTCCTTTAAGTAAATTCTTATTTTTCATTATTTTTCATTTTTTTTTTTTCATAACAATTGAATTTTTGGCATGTTATTTATACTGTTTTTTTGCAGCTTGTGTGTTACTTTTCGGTTCTTTCTCTGCAACTTGGGACCCTGTGAGATCACATTAATAAAAGACATGCAGCAGCATAAGGAAAAAGATTGTGTTTCATGAGCATCAGAGTAATAGAATATGAAGGAGAGAAAATAGAGGATTTCACAGCTGAGAATGATTTTGAACAATCAGCCTGAAAGCTGTGGTAAGCTTTGAGGCTCTCTTTGCTCTGTTAGTTCAGTGATCTTATTTTCATGATAAACACTATTTCTTATTGTACAGTAGCAACATAGACTTGTGGTACTGTGCCATTATTTCATTTGTTTGTTTATATATAAACGAAATAAAAGTAATTAAAATACACTTGTAGTGCATTTTCATGTTTCAGACAGGTTTGCAACCCTGTCTTTTCCCATTATTGATTAGCAAACAGTGCTTCCACTGTAGCCAGGGATTCTGGGTAATGACATGCAAATGAGCACAGTGAGTCATTCTTTACTTCTCATCCATTTTAACGTGGACTCCTATGAGCTATATAAAGATACAGTAATAAACTAACAAATTGTAGCCATATTATCCTGATCTTAACCACATATACAGTATACAGATGCAGCGGCCGTTATTCGAACAAATCTCGAAATGGATTCTCGAGATATGCCCGTGATCCTCACTAGTTTTGCCTGGGCAGACATAATGGCCCATCGGATTAACAAAGCAGGGGTCCCTGCCGTGTGAGTCCTACAGGGGTCTGCCTTTCTGTAATAGACGTGCAGTAAGGTACTGTAAGCTGAATCAGTCACTCTAACTGCGCACCTCTCACAGGTGATCGCACGGTTTTATTTCGTTTTAATCATTACTTTAATGTAGCAGAACATTGATTTCAGGTCCCGGGACCCCCTACTTCCCGAGATACAGGCCCGTTATGGGGTGCCGGTATCTCCTATGCATGGAAATGTCCCGATCACGTGACATGAGACATTTACATGCATAGAAGATACTGGCACCCCATAACGGGGCCTGTATCTCGGGAAGTAGGGGTTCCCCGGACCTGAAATCAATACGGTCCAGCTCCGGAGACCGCATGCTACATTACTGTAATGTTTAAATTAAATATCTAGTAAGCACCAATACACAACCCACCCTGTGCCCCCACATACTGTAAAACCAATAGCATTAATACCACAGGCAGGTGGGGGTCTCCGGGTGGTCCCCATGGGTGTCTGCAGGCCCCATTGTTTAGCCTGGGTGGTACTCACGGGTGTCTGGGGGCCTCCAGGTGGTCCCTGCTAGGCTCTGTGGCCTCCAGGTGGTCCGTGCGGGTCCCCACAGGGCCCAACAGGGTCCACTGGTGTTCCCCACGGGTGTTTGGGGGTCCCTGGGTCGTCTCCATGGATATCTGGGGGCCCTCGGTTGGTTCCCACAGGTGTCTGGGGGCCCTTGGGTGGTATTAATACTGTGTCTATAAAAATAAATATTGGTTTTATGTGTGGGCACAGGAGGTGTATTTATTGTAATGTACAGTAGGCCATCTGGAATCTCGGGAAGTAGGGGGTCCCCGGACTTGAAATCAATGCGGTTCAGCTCCGGAGACCCCTGCTTAATTACTGTAATGTTTAAAATGAAATAAAACCCCCCTGATCACCTGTGAGAGGTCGCGCAGTTAGAATGACTGATTCAGCCTCTCTCTTACTGCGCTTCTATTACAGAAATGCAGACCCCGGTATGACTCACACTGCAGGGTCCCCTGCTGTATTAATCCGATGGGCCATTATGTCTGCAGTGGAACATCTCGCAACCTCCACACGGTGTAACGCAACATATACCCAGGTAAATGTTATTAAACAGCCGTTGTAACTGTTGTAATGCCCTGTACAATGAGCCTGTCCTCTGCTTCTCCCTCTGTCCTACTGTATATAATGTCTCCACTCTAATGGAGCTATATTATATTGTTACAGTATATTAGATTTGTTTTGTGTGTCAAAACTTTAGGGTACAAAGTAGTGCAAATCGTGTTTAATATTAAGGTAGACGCATTGCATCATGTTAAATATCCAATTAATAAAATTTAATTTAAAACAAAATGATGTGTATTTTCTATCAATTACTAGTGTTAATAAACAGCAATTATTAGTGTAATAATATTTACAATATCCCTACTGTGCAAATAATACACTTTGTTAACGTATTGTATGTAATGAAACATCTGTGCTGCATCAAATACATGTTTGGTTGATATATAGCAATTTAATTTTGTTCTAACACTTAACACATTTTTAGGGTGTATGCCAAGTTGAACTTGGTGGAGGATTTTGATACACTTTCTTTTTTTTTGATGCACAGATTTTTTTTATTAAATATATAACATTATATATCTATATGCTGATCCCTGCTCAGCTCAGTGTTCATAATTGTAATTAAGGGAGTATGATGCATACAGGCAATACTGGCCTTAGGTAAGGGAAAACCGGGCAACTGTAGGGGACCCCCACATTTTGAAAACGTTTTATTGGGTGAAGAAGTTAATATGGGTTTTAACTACCATCTAACAAAATCTTTTATAACTATTTAACTTTAAGAGTGCCGTGTTGGTACAATATTACATGTATTATGTACAGTACATTGTAATATTCTTCACTTCAGTTGTAATATATATTAATTACACTGGATTATTATGATACTTTCATTGTCGCTTCATCGACAGGGTGAAGTGAAATTTAATTCAGACATATCTGATTTGCTAAGTTGCTTTTAGGTCACCAAATTTAAATCTCTAAGACAGGGTGCGCAAACTGGGAGCGGGGGGCAACATTTTCTGGGGGGGATTGCGCGGCACTTACAGAGGCCCCGCGCTCTTGCCCACAACATTGAAATAAAATGCCGGGGGAGCGCGAGGCCTCTGTATATCTCTTACGTTGTCTCCGGCGGCTTCTTGGATGCGTCAACATGACAACGTGGAGTCAAATGATGCTGTGGGGTCAAATGCCAATGCGTTGCCATGGCACATGAGTCGGATGATGGTGCCGATGCCGGAGGAAAGGTAAGGGGAGAGAGCGTAAGCAGGGGGGAGGCGGGGAAGGCATAAGCAGGGGGAAGAGCAGGATGTGGGGGAGCAAAGAAAAGAGTTTGCACACCCCTGCTCTAAGGAACCCCGAATTACTCTCTTACCCGAGGCCCCAAGAACCCACAGGCCACCCCGCATACACGATTGAGATAGGAAATTATATTTAGACACAAAGAAGAGACTCCATCCTTTAATTGTAAGGTATGTAAATCATTTAAAAGTTAATAATTTAAAAGTTAAACATCATTTTAAAGTTATGTATTACAACTTAGATTTAACTTAACTTTACCTTAACAAAAATTATTAACTTAAATAAAAGAGCGAAACCCAAAGAAAAGTAATTAAGTGATCAAAAATAATCGAAACAACAACAATTAAAATATGTTCTAAAACATCTGACAGGCAGGGTGCTCAGTAGAGTGTAACACCAAATGTTGCCTTCAATATATGTCAGGCTCAGTATTGCTGTCTTTTAATCAGTAATAGGCTGCAATCTCCTGTCCTCCTGAGCAGCCTATATATTGCTTGGTTTTTTAATAAAAATTTCAAAGACAGCTTTGATGTGACTTAGTAACTTTTTCATAGCAAATTCATAGCAGGCTGTGAACTAGTCTTTATACTCCTTATTTTTACAACGGAAGCAAGTAACATAGAGTTAATAAGGAGTTATTTTTTGGGGTCTAACTTCTAACAACACTAAACAGTAGACTGCCAAGTAATAAATAACCTTTGCAATTGGCAACAAAGTCCACCGAACCCTGAAAGGAATATGGAGTCAGGGGAATCCAGGTGTGTCCATATATAAACTAACTACTGTATATATACTGTAGTGTTGGAGGTAAGGCTTTAAGTCAGAGGTCTCAAACTCAGTCCTCAAGGGCCACCAACAGATCAGGTTTTATGGATATCCCTGCTTCAGCACCGGTGGCCCAATCAGTGTCTCAGTCTTTGACTGAGCCACTGATTGAGCCACCTATACTGAAGCAGGGATATCCATAAAAGCTGGCCTGTTGGTGGCCCTGAGAACTGAGTTTCAGACCCTTGCTTTAAGTACTTCTCTCCTTTAAGAGAACCATATACCGCAGTTATTTGAGGATCCATTTGCTTTTGATTCTCAGATGTTGCAATACTACTGCACTCTCCCCTCCGACTCACATAAATCAACCCCCTTTCCCTGCCTGTCTAGACATGGCCAGAGGGAGAGATGCTCTGACACTCTGCAGACATATCGGATCAGCAGTTCCCCCCCCCCTCCGCTAATTGGTCACGTGTAGCAACGCGCATCTTGCTCAATGAGAGAGCTTCTTCCTGGGGGAGTTTTTGCTAAGCTAAATTTTAATACATAACTGCTCCTCACTATTATAATATTTAGTACATAACAGTAACATCTGTGTGCCTAGCTCAGTCCATGCCTATGCTCCAAAACAAATGAAAAGACCAAGTTTGACAATGATGGTACAAACTGAGAAATTGAAACATTAAAATTAGATTTCCATCTGCCAATTTTTCAGTAAAAGTAAATTGCAGCATTTAGTACAAAGGCCCCTTACTGCAGACATAAGATTCTGATTGCAACCAAGGATTCCAGTGAGTGTTACACTGCACCATGGTGCAGAATTAAGATCCTTGAATCACTAAAGACTTAAAAGGAAAAATGGAAGGCAACACTCCTTACCTTGCTTATCTGAGAAAAATAGGTGCGAGTGGAGATACTGTTCATCACATCAACAGCACAAAGGAAGTACAAAACAGAAAAAAAAGGTTCTACCACATTTCAATAATACAACATGGTAATTTTAGTACTACTGTACATCTCAAAAGCACTAAAATCAACCAAAAAAATAGGAAAGACATACAGTATTCTATCAGGTTCACTTAAATGCCCTTCAGGTCAAATAACTCATTCATAACTACCATTTTCATTTTTTAAATTCATGTAAAATTGGCCACATTTTGAGCACTGTGAACATTTGCACAAATTCTAAATTTAAGATAGCATTAATTAAATTGTTGCAAACCACATTTGAAGACATTCGCACAGAATCTAAAAACTGAGCTATTTAACTATTCACCCTAAACTGCCTCTAGCAAAATTACATAAATTCCCTTTAATTTGCAAAAGAACACAGTGTTTGTAGAAATCTATGATCTGTAAACATAACTTGTTCTAGATGTAACAGGGTATGTCTATTCTGCCTTTCTTTCCCCACCCTGTTATGTAAGTCCTTTTATCTGCAGGCAGTTATAGGTTAATCATATGTGTTTGTGCCCCACCCTTGTTCCTCTATGATGGACAAGAGTAAGGTGGTGACTCATGGCCTGTGTAAGCCTATCAGAATAGGTATAGACCATGAGCCCATTCCTACTGTCTTAATTAGGGGAATGCCAAATTTAGTCTTCAGTCTGTTTCCTGCTCCAGTGAAGAGAGGAAGAAAAGAGCTTTACGTCTCTCCTATGGCAGGATGAGCGTGCTCACCCCAGCCTCTGAGCTGGGGGAACATCAGGCTCAGCCACATAGGCCTGAAAGATCAGGGCCTTCACCATCCAGAGGAAGGGAACCTCTGAGACAATGCACCGCTGTGAGGGAGAACTGCAGTGAGTGCCACCCAATAAAGATCCTGTGCTAACACACCAAGTGTAAGTGTCAGTCCTTGGGCTGAGGGGGAAAGAGTGCTGTAGTGGGGGCTGATTTCTGGATACCCTGGAACCCACTACGGCTGGAGGTGCTGAACACCAAAGAGAAAGAACCAGAGAAAGATCCTCAGCCTGTACTGATCTCCATAACACCGTAGATCAGCTCAGCTCTCCTGCTCCAAACAGGTATTGCACCACAGGTAGCATAGGCTGTGTAATCTCCCAGAGTGGGGATGGGGGGGGGAGGGGCGGAGTGCTATATAGGAATAAGGACTGCCACCTAGCAAAAGCTGGTGGGAATGGTCAGCCTCTCGAAGAATAATCTGCTCTGCAAAAAAAGCTGTGCTGATTTTTACTTCTGTACTATACCTTGATAAAGCACAGTTACACAAAATGCATAAGTGCATTTTTTTACCTCTTCAAATCCATGTGATTTATTAAATATATTTTTTATTGGAGTCGCCTCTTGATCTCATCCTTCTTTTTTGTTATAGCAGTAGTGCACCGTACTCTACCTTAACGCTTCTGTATCTCTACGTCAACAGCTAAAATTGAAATCTTGTGGTCGACTATGAGGTCGTATAACGGGCACCCTGGAAATGTGAGTTCCCTGTCCTTTAGGACTCATTTATGGCCCAAGCTTAAAGTTTTCTCTTTACAAGTATTGGAAGATGTTTATTATGCTATTTTATGTGGGGGGGGGGGGCATTTTTGGGGCCCATTAGGCGTTATTCCTCCTATTACTAAAAATTTGCATATTATATTTACATACTATGTTAAGGATTTTTCCGGACATTGAGACTTACAATTTGTATTCACTTGGAACCTATACGGAGTCTTTGCACCATACCATATTGGACTGTATTTAAATTTTCACTCAGGTAATGTTCCCTCCCTGACTCTAAAGTGAGCCAAATCTCCTTTTTGTGTATTTTTTTAACTGACTTTCTGCTTTTCAGTGGATATCGGGCTCTGAGTCAGAAGATGAAGTGAAGTTTAAGAGTCTCCTCACCTCCGTCCTCTGACGTTTACTGTATGTGACTCTAAAGAATCTGAGGAAATAGGGATGTGTGCCACTTCTTACACTTTTAATTAATGTTTGCTGAGAAGAAGGAGGGATTCCTTGGTAAAAGCATCAAGGAATCATTTGCAGTAACTGAAACTGCGTCCCCCATCTTCCCTGATTTGAAATTTAAACCAGCAGCGGGCGCACATGCCCCCCTGATCGTATGATTGGCAACATTTGCCAAGCAGATTATCTTTGGGAGGCTTACCATCTCCAGCAGCTGTTGCTAGGTGACAGCCTCTCGTAGAACAAACAACAAACCGTCAGCTACAGCATCAATTAAAGAAAGAAATCAAATTTGAATAGCAGACAGTTTTCTGTTGTGGACAACAAAAAAAGAAGAGTCTATAACATTGTAATTATTTATTTGAGACCATGAGTGTCAAAACAACATTTGTGAAATGGACGACCCCCTTTGTCAGGTAAGAGTACTCCCCTTGACTGCCTCAACATTTTCTTCTCTTTTCTAATCCAACTGTTCAGTGAAATACATTGGCATTGTGCTGCCATTCTCCAATAGTTTATCAGCGTTTTGGCAATTTTGTACCTGTGCTCCTTTCTAAACTTCTTGGTATTATATTAACATTGTGCTCTCCTCTGCTCTGTTCTGCTCTGCTCTAGGGTTTCTATGGCTAGTGTCATTCTTCCAATTATATACTAACCTCATATTTTCTTCCAACAGTTTTAAGTAAGATCCGTATATTTGCTGTTAGATTCCTGTGGTTGATTTGCGACTGAAATGCAGCTTGAGATCGCACAGCTCTGAGGACAGTAAGTTGTCCAGAAGGATTAACACTGCGGGTTCCATGCTTCTGAATAGGTCCCCTTATATGCACACTGCTATTCTAAAATGTAACGTTTATTAAGACTAATTAAAACAGAAATCAATAATTGAAATGAATACATAAGCATACAACCTAATGGGATGTATTCAATGAGGCACAGATAGTGAGATGGCAGCCTATTATTTCTAAGGCTGAGTCCATGGTGTGGGAGACTGCGTGGAGGCGTCCGCACGGGGCGCAATCAGATTGCCTTAAGGCAGTGATCGTGCCCATAGACCATGCAGGCGCACGTGGGCGGAGGCAGGAGGGGGCGCGCGTTGCGCAAGAAATCAGTTGAAACTGATTTCTTGGCGCGCCACGCAGGTCACGTGAGCAGTTCGCCCAATGAGTGCGAACCAGCTCCGTGATGCCCCTAGCAACGCCCCCCACGGCCCATCGACCATGGCCAGGGAAAGCACCCGCTTACCTTACAGCCTCTGCACGCCTCCATGCGGGTGAAGGCACCATGGCCGGGGCTTAAGAATAACCCCGTGTCTCAAGCGAGTGAGCACTGTATAGAAGGGATGCTGGAGTAACACAGTGATGTGAAGACTGTGGTTGGTGAAAGATAAGTGGCAAAGCTAAGATGGGAATAGACAGTATGCACTTATCTAAAAAATGTGGATAATAAGTTTTCAACAAAACTGGTTATCCACAGGGGCGACAAATGACTACAGTGACAGAAAATGCCATTGGAAGCACTACTGTGTTCATGCAATCCACAAACTGGGGAATCATGTGACAAGAATAGTAATGAGGAACCCTAAATGAGATGACAATGGCAGATAGTGTGGAGCCTCTTGAATGGTAAAACGAATGGTGATCCAGTCCGTTGAGTTGCGGACTGCAACTAAACTGTACTCAACAGACCGGCTTATGTATTCCCTACACCAAGCGATGGGACGGCTTTAATCAGCATTCATTTTAATATTCTTGTCGCATGATTCCCCAGTTTGTGATCGCATGAACATAATAGTGCTTCCAATGGCATTTTCTGTCACTGTGGATAACCAGTTTTCTTGCAAACTTATTATCCACATTTTCTAGATAAGTGCATACTGTCAGCACCTCTATTCCCATCTTAGGTTTGCCACTTACCTTTCAGCAACCACAGTCTCTATACAGTGCTCACTCGCCTGAGACACAGGGTTATTCTTAGCGCTAATAAGCTGCACTCTCACTATCTGTCGCATAGACTGTGTCCCATTAGGTTGTATGCTTATGTACTCATTTGAATTATTGATTTATGTTTTAATCAGTCTTAATAGATGCTAAATTTTAGAATAGTGGTGTGCATGTAAGTGATTTTCTCTTGGGGGACATTCCTCTGCCGCCCACCTTTTTCTGATATGTGGTCATAATCACACATTGCACCTACTAACTCAATCAATTGTTTCCATTTTTCACACTATTCGAAGCACCAAGATAATCAACTTCATGTTTCTGTTTAAATAGGATCCCACAGCGTCCCCATTTGGGACATCTGCAGCAATGTCCAGTCCGTCTGCAGCCGCCTCTTTCATCTGGATCAGTGTGCCCAGCTCACTTAAGGTAAGGGATGTCTTTATTTCCCTCCCCCGGATGATGTAGGGATGCCCTTATATGGGGCTCTGCAGCAAAAGAGAGAAAGGCTTTATGCCATATTTGGTCACCTCCATCATTAAGGACTGGACGGTGTTATGTGTCCTGTGTTGCATCCTTGATAAAGTAGATGAATAAATATGGCCATATAGCCTTCCCCCATGATGCAGAGCCCCATATAAGGACATCTACATTATCCAGACGGAGAGAAATTCAACTTAAATCTCTTACCTTCAGTCAGCAGAGGACATGGATCCAGACGCAGAGGCGTCTGTAGACAGGGACTGGAGATGGCTGGAGATCATCTGAAAGGTGAGTAGCATTATTGTCTCCCTGCAGTATGTCCCATCAAGTGAAGAATTAACGCTGTGGGGTCCCATTCAAAGCATGGACCCCACAGCGTTAATCCTTCTGGGCCACAAGACTTGCTCTCCTTGTGGCCACAGAGCGGCCACAGAGGGGAAAGGGACAAGCCGTGTTCGGGCCGAGTGCGGTCCGCAGATCTCTGCATCTTCTCCACAGCCAGAGGGACAGTAAATCTTCGTACAGGACATCTGTATTTGGAGATATGGTATCTGCCATGCAATACAGAACGAAACATATAAATATTCCAAACACAAAGGAGGTGTACAAAAAAAACTATTTTTAAATGCACAACTTTTATAAGATAATAAGACAATGTTTTGTCCCATTAATATATAGGCTTCGGTCTTTCTTTGAAGCGCCTTTAACTTTGTATACTCAGATCTCATATGTTATACATTTACTGCATGGTGCACATGTTCGGCAAGTGGCAGTGACTTCACAATTGTTAACTATTATTCCAACCTAATGAAGGGATTAAAAAAATTGTTCTGTTTAATTTCACAAACTTTCAAAGCTAAACAAAAACCAGCCTTCACGCATGCCCCGAGAGATCTATGAGATCTCTGTAATGATAAAATGCTTAAGTTAAGCCTCTGCATTTTATGTGGTTTCTTGTGAATATGTGATTGTTAGATACATTCAACTGCAATTATACATTTGATTAACATCAATGTTGCGTCCTTTGTTAACAGAAGATTAGAATGATTTAATTGCAATTATAACATAGTGGAAAGTAAAGTAATTGTCTTTAACTACATGTTCTCTTCTAAGGGATGTTAATTTTTGTGGAATAATAGTTGGCAGTTAATTAATTTACAGTATAATTGAATATAAAAATAACTTGCCAGCAGGAGGGAGAGTTCTAATTTCCACCATGAAGTCCTAATAAAATAAAAACGTTCTGTGGTGGGAAAATGCAACCTCAATACACAATACAATACAATCACAATACTGTTTTGAAATCACTCTCCATCACTCATTGTAAAAAAATACACATACAGTTAAAAATGTTATATGAAATATTTTTAATACTTCATAATCTAGAAACATATTTTAAGAAAAAATTAATAAATGTATATGTTGTTTTCATAAACCTCATACCTCTTAATAGAAAATAAACTGGAGATTATGAATTCCCATTCAGCTCTGAATTAATTATTCTGAGTTAGAAATGTAGCATTTAAAACCAGAGACAGAACATGAAACACAGACAGAGCTCAGTGCACATCCAGTGAAACCTATACATGGTACAGTGAGCTCTGTCTGTGTTTCATGTTCTGTCTCTGGTTTTAAATATATATCGCCATGCTCAGTAGCACTCCTCTATGACACCCATATGTATATATATTTATGTTGTGGTTATTTTGGGGGTTCAATATGAGCTTGCAGGTGTACTGTATGTTTTACAAATCTTGTTCAGCTGGTCTTAGCTGATTGGAAGGTGGCTCTTCCTATCTTGTTGAAGCTCACCCCCTCCCACATTTAAATGGTTAAAAGCTCACTCCATAGCATCTCCCACTCTCAGGGGAACTTGCTTGCTTGCAGTATGATTGTGACACATCTAATACAGAGTGCTTTTCCTGGTAATGTACAGGTTAATAAAAGCTTCAATCAGACTTAGAACTATGCAACTAATTTTGACAGATTTATTATAAATCATTCTTCCTGGTAATGCACAGGTTATTAAGAATTTATATTAGTGTTAGGGAACCTTTAGATGTGGTCTGCCGTGCAGTGGCTCAGGGGCTTACAACACTTTGGCCAAAATGCTAAACTAAAAGACCATTTTATTTAATAGATATCTATACATATATATTTAGGCACTGTACCGTGTATAGGTTTCACTGGATGTGCACTGAGCTCTGTCTGTGTTTCATGTTCTGTCTCTGTTTTAAATATATATCGCCCTGCTCAGTAGCTCTCCTCTATGACACCTATATGCTTATATATATGCTGTGGTTATTTTGGGGGTTCAATATGAGCTTGCAGGTGTCCTGTATGTTTTACAAATCTTGTTCAGCTGGTCTTAGCTGATTGGAAGGTGGCTCTTCCTATCTTGTTAAAGCTCACCCCTCCCACATTTAAATGGTTAAAAGCTCACTCCAGCATCTCCCACTCTCAGGGGAACTTGCTTGCTTGCAGTATGATTGTGACAAATCTAATTCAGAGTGATTTTCCTGGTAATATACAGGTTAATAAAAGCTTCAATCAGAATTAGAACTATGCAACTAATTTTGACAGATTTATTATAAATCATTCTTCCTGGTAATGCACAAGTTATTAAGAATGTATATTAGTGTTAGGGACCATTTTATTTAATAGATATCTATTTATATATATTTAGGCACTGTACCGTGTATAGGTTTCACTGGATGTGCACTGAGCTCTGCCTGTATTTCATGTTCTTTCTCTGGTTTTAAATATATATCGCCATGCTCAGTAGCACTTCTCTATGACACCTATATGCTTATATATATGTTGTGGTTATTTTGGGGGTTCAATATGAGCTTGCAGGTGTCCTGTATGTTTTAGAAATGTAGCAGCCTTCTCCATGCTACAGTATGGAACTTGTAAGGATCCTGCAGTCTAATGAAACTCTGGTTTCTGCAGGTACTCAGGCCCAGAACTAGAGTCTCCACCGCATCTCCAGGTTTTTGAGCAGCCCTGCCATTCCACTCCCTCTCTCTCACACACTTCCCCTCTCTCCCTTCTCTCTCTAACTCTCCCTCTTCCCCCTCACTCTCACTATCTCTCCCCTCCCCCCTCTCACTCACACTCTCCTTTCACTTTCCTCCCTCTATCCCTCAGCCCTCCTCTTTCTCCCTCACTTCCCCTCTCCCTATCCTCACTTCCCATCTTTCTTCATCACTCCCTCATCTCTCTATCTCTCTCTCCCACTCTCTCTCCCTCCTTTCACTCCTCTCTTCCCACCACGTTTTCAATTGAGTGTACCAGCCTTAAATCAGTGTACCTGCTTGTAACCGTTATCATTCATCTGAGCGGGGTCCTTTACATTTCCTGTTGTATATTTTCTTCCTGAATTTTATTGGCTGTGCCATGCCCTCTGCAGTAATAGACTGCGTGCACGCACTTGATAGGAAGTCTTTACGTCTGGTTCTTCCCCGAATCAGGGTTGTGTAACATCCCCACAGAATGAAGGACGTTTAGCGATCACCTTCAGGAGCAGGCATGAGTTAGGGCTTCATTTATTGAAATCATTTTGCAGGTGTAGTACCTGCTGTTTTTAATCCTACTATTTTTGTATTTATTTCACTGCTATGTAACTGGTTATTCAGAGTTACTGTGTGTGTGTGTGTGTGTGTGTGTGTGTGTGTGTGTGTGTGTGTGTGTGTGTGTGTGTGTGTGTGTGTGTGTGTGTGTGTGTGTGTGTGTGTGTGTGTGTGTGTGTGTGTGTGCACATTCATATGTCTTAGGCAGGTCTGCAAACCTGCCTTTCACCATTATCCACAGCATACAGTGCTTCCACTGCAGCAAGGGATTTTGGGAAATGACATGCAAATAAGCACACAATGTGTCACCTTTTGTCTGACAAACCTTAACCTTATAGAAAATAAAAAGTCCAGTTAAAAGATTATAGAACAAAAAATAATTGTGACATTTGTTACTCTAAGGGGACTGCTGCTTTAATGTCACACAATACAGTAAGTGGTGCATCTGAGAAATTATGGAGGGTATGCTACTTAAACTTTGGGGGAATTTACCCCCCTGTACATTACACCACCAGGTCTCATCCACTTGACCTGAGTCACACAACACAATAATTTAATATGTAATGTTTATTAAAGGATCAAGCAAGGGGAAAAAAAGATACATAAACAAATACATTGGACAGTTTGATAAAAAAAGATCAATTACATTATGGTAGCAATAAATACTGGATGTCAACAACAGAGTATAAAAACCTTGCATTAAAGCAATATTAAATACCTTCACTCTTATACTGTACAATATTGATAGTAGTAGTCCTTTAAAATACAGACTAAATTAACATATGTTTGCACCACGATAATATATTGTTATTTAAATGTCTTTGGAGTGTTGGAGCCCAAGCTGAGTAGTCTAAGTAAGTACAGTAATTATTGTAATGTATAGTAACTCACCTTGACCACAAGGAAGTCTTGATATACAGTACTGTAGACTCAACTCAGTGAATGTGGTCTAACAAACATTAGGAATTGTTTTTTTTTTAATATAATTATTTATCTCCGTACTGCAGTCTGTTACAACTGCCAGAGGTGCAGGTGGTTCAGTTCCAAGTTTGTGTAGACTGAAACGTGTTACTATAGACTTTGAATAGATCCAGAAAACTCAGATGATCTCCTTCTTAGTGGCTATATTTAGGAAAACACACAGTTTTCCCCGCTAGATGTGACTGCTGGTCCACAGAATGGATGACTGACAGTAACTTCGGGACAATCAGGAGTAAGCAGTTGTAACCTTTCCTCTGTGCCATTTACTCCTACTTTCTCTTTTTCTAGGTCTAGCAGACCCACGTATTAGTCAGCAGTAGTACCCGTGAGATGCTGCCGCTCTACTGTCCGACGCAGAAAAACCGAGTTTGCAGGAATCTATGATTTATAAATTTCCCTTTGAGGATTGCCACTGAGCAATAGCATGTAGGGGTTTGGTGGGAGGGGACAGGAGCCAAAATAAAGATGATGCCCTGACATGTTACTCATTCTTGCCAGTTTCGATGTGGGCAACAAAGAGTTAATGTTTGGCACAGGGGTACCGCTCTGTTTAAGAGATTGTGGAAATTCAGGGGTTAAGCTGGACTTACTCTGAAAAAGAGCTTACTACGTATAGCTGCCTAGAAAAGCAGTGGTTATGGGTCGTACACGATTTCAGTCATTAGGTTGGAACCTTAGACATATCAACTCTATAGTGTTGGTTTGGAAATCATTTTAGGTAGTTTGAGTTTCCATAGACATTAGAATATCTCCCCACCGTGTACCTCAGCTGTGCTCCTTTTCAGGACAGGCATGTCTCCCTAATATTTTTGAAGTGACGCGTTTAAGGGGATATATACAAGTGGAGACACTACTATATTGGAAGTACTCTGCCCCCCCCCCCCCACTTCCGCTCCCCCCCAGTCAAAACACTGAGCCCAAATATTGAGCTCAATTTGGCTACATTGGATAATCCCACTGAAATTAACCTGCGGGATGTTCTGGCGCAAGTGACATAAGGAAAAGGTCTGACCTATAATTATTTTTAATTAGTCATGTGTCAGAGGAAAACAGTGTTTTACGGCACTTTATACACTTGTGTGTAGAGGAAATGGAGAGACTCCCTGGCAATAAAGACATGAAGTCTGTAACAGTTACAGAAACTGCATCTACCATTTTCCTTGCTATTCCCGGGGGCGTGCGCATGGAAGTTGTCCTCATGCCCCGAGTCACGTGACAGTCAGCCACTACTAGCGGGGCTTTTTTACCTGCCACAACTTTCTTTAGGAGCCATGTGTATCCCCCCTTCATCTCCAGATGTTGCTAGGTGGTAATCCTCCCAAAGAACAAAGTAATAGAGCCAGCTTTACTCTGGCCACATATATATCATCTGTAGGGGAGGGGTCGGCTTCACAATTGCTCAGAATCACTAACAGACCACACCCTTTAGCATATGAAGCAGGGTCTACAGTACATTAGTTATCATATGTAAAATCATGAGATGTTAAAACAAGTGAATAGGCTGTGAAGTGTCTCCCAGCACAAGAAGGTGCCTTATGGCATAGCTCTGCTTAGCATGGACCTTTGTGTATACAGTTGGCACCATATTAGAATAAATATGATAGGTGATGTTCATATAATAAACATATGCTGTATGTGTTAAGAACCATATACTTATTAGTTTCAAGCTCAGTGAAGATTCATACTTTTGACTCCTTCTAGTGTGTTTGAATCACTTACTAGGAGGTAAGATCCAATGTAAAATGTCAAGATCTAACGTGCTTCAGACAAATGTTACCTCTTTTCTTGATGAGTTTTGTCTTTTTCATACAAAGTACCTTGCATTAGCTACAGTAAGTAAATGGATATAAAACAGCTATCAAGATAATATATAATATCAGATCCCAAGGTCTCTTTTTGCAACACACCAGGGCAAAATACTAGGGCATTCTACAGTATGTTGTATGTGTTATACAAATTCTTAGCAATGGATGAGATTGTTGTCAGTTGCACAAATTTCAATATTGGGGGGAAATGTACTATACGTTTCTGCACTTTGTTTTTGTACCTTAAGTGTTTTCAAATCTTACACAGCCTTTTATGCAGAAACTGTCATTTTGTTTATCATTATTAGAGGATACATTTCCAAAGCTAATCTTTTAGGTCAAAAAGGGAAATTTACTGTTATATATGGATATAGATCAAATGATTAAAATTTAAAGACATACCATGACATTTTCACTGCCATCTATTGTGTTAATACACTTCTTTCTGGCAATAATGTAATCACATCGTCACATGTGTGTATTAACCTTTCTAAAAAGAACATTAGACCAAATGAAACTGACATTCATTTAACTTGAACCAGTTCTTATTCATAAGCATGATAATTAAATGATTCATTTGATGAAAACTAAACTAGGACACACATTTACTTGGTTCAACTATGATTTTAACCTCTTGCCAGTGACTTAACCTTACACATGCTTACATAAACTACAACAATCACAACAATCAAAGTTACTGTAAAAGTATTTCATGGGTCATTAATCTGGTATTATCTTATATTGAATATTGAAGTGAAGGGTTTAATTTACCTGTAGGGTCAAGCACAAGAATGTACACCCTATTGAGAAGGGAATAAATCAGTCCATGTTTATTGCTGTTACCACACCTCTAAGCAACCCATCTTCACAATAATTCACTTTGTCTTCTGCCTGGTCCCATAGAGTAAATCACCCTTACTACAGATGTAGCAGCTGTTGTCACACTTGTTAATTCAATGTGATGTGTTTATGCTTTAGCAAAATTTAACGTAAGAAATACAGTAGTTCTGTTAAAAACATGGTAACGCATGCATTCTCTCTTTAACGCACGTGTTATTTTATGTTACAGGTTCCTCTTCAGACTGAAGCCTCACTGGAGAAAATTTCCATGCAACAAGAGCACACAGAAGAATAAAAATTATTTGTATACGCTTTGAATCATCACAATGAACATGTGAGTACCCTTTCTGCATGCTCTATTCCTATCGGACAGACTGTGCCATGTGCTTTTTTTCTGTTTTCTGTCTCCCTCCATGAACCTCAAGCAAGGATAAGGCTGTGGCCATTCATTTCATACCATTCATGTTTAATGCACAAAGCTCAAGATAGCTAAAATGTGAGTGCAAACGCTATAGACCCCACCGACCAAATTGTGCCATTTATGTTTAAACATATTACACTATATGTTTTTCTTTTCTCCTTGTTTCCGCATTCCATCCGGATCCATTACCTGCGCCCAAGAGAACCTGTGCCCAGCCATGGTTACCTATAATGCAACAGGTTGTGTGGGTCTCCTTTACATTTGTAGTCGCAATTGGTGATGGTGACTGCAATATTATCTAGAATGCAACAAGACACCATGGTCTGTGCAGTAGCCACGGTGAGTAATGTGGCGCACCGTGTCATACAACTTGGTGCCCCAGCCATTGCCAAACCAATTGCGTCCATAGTCAACTCTATCCTGTCTGCAGGCCATATCCCTAAGACCTGGAAAACTGCCAGAGTTGTCCCAATCTTCAAAAGTGGGGACAAAAACACTGTCTCAAACTACAGGCCAATCTCCCTTCTCCCAATTCTATCCAAAGTCAAGGAAAAATGTGTCCACTCCCAATTAAGCGATTTCTATACCAAGACAAATTTCCCTAGCCAATTCCAATCTGGCTTTCGTCCCAAACACTCTACCGTAACTACCCTGCTAAAAGTTTGCAATGAAATCCAGTGTGGAATGGAACGGGGACAACTCACTGGTGCAGTATTCCTAGATTTTGCAAAGGCTTTTGACACAGTTGATCATGCTATCCTGCTTAACAAACTCCAGAGCTCTGGAATAGGGAAGCATGCTTTAAACTGGTTTCAGTCCTACCTATCAGGAAGATCCCAACATGTGTCCATCTCAGGCTCTAACTCCAACCCCCTGGATATCACCTGTGGTGTCCCGCAATGCTCTGTTCTGGGGCCCCTACTCTTCTCAGTGTTTATTAATGATCTTCCCACAGCTTGTAAGGAAGCCTCAATACACATGTATGCAGATGAGACAATCCTATATGCACACAGCCATAGCTTCTCTGACCTTCAACACATACTCCAGTCTGACTTTTTGAGACTCGAAAACTGGATTTCCCAAAACAAACTGTTTTTAAACACTGACAAGACTGTAACAATGGTATTTGGGACCAAGACTAAATTTGTAAAGCTACCAGTGACTGAGCTCCTGATTAGAACCAACGCTAACACCACCCTAACACCTGTCACTAGTTTTAAATACCTGGGCTTATGGTTTGACTCCCACTTAACATTCGGGATGCACATTGATACCCTGACAACCAAGACCTATGCCAAACTAGGGGTACTTTACAGGAACAAATCCTCCCTAAGTCTCCTGGTCAGAAAGCGTATCGCACAGCAGATGCTAATGCCAATTATTGACTATGGAGACATAGTATATGGCTCGGCACCTCAAACCCACCTTAGCAAACTTGACACCCTCTACAATTCAATTTGTCGTTTTGTTCTCCAATGCAACTACAACACACATCACTGCGAAATGCTCAAAGAACTAGATTGGTCAACACTACAGTCTAGGCGCAAAGTTCACCTTTCCTGTCTTGCCTTTAAATTCTTCATGGGCAAGCTACCCAGCTACCTGAACAAGCTCCTCACCCCTATCACTTGCAGCACTTATCACCTGAGATCAGACTCCAAAAGACTGTTCATGGTCCCAAGGCTCAACAAAGTATCTGGACGTTCCTCCTTCTCCTTCCGTGCACCCCAAAACTGGAACAACCTACCAGAGACTCTCACATCCAACACCAGTTTAAGTTCTTTCAAATCTAAGGCTGTCTCACATTTTAACCTGGTCTGTAACTGTTTCATACGCTCATAATATATATTTTCTTTAACGGTGGATGCAATGTCTTGTATATAATGTATACCCTGTTCATTTATGTAACTGTATTTGTAACCATGTATTATTTGTTTTACTCTGTGCCCAGGACATACTTGAAAACGAGAGGTAACTCTCAATGTATTACTTCCTGGTAAAATATTTTATAAATAAATAAATAAATAAAATGCAGGTAGTTAACAGGCTTTTCAACACATTAAAGCAGGGGTGGGAAACTCCAGTACTCAAGGGCCACAAACAGGTCAGGTTTAAAGGTCAGGTCAGGTTTCTGCTTCAGGAAAAGTGGCTCAATCAGTGGCTCAGTAATCGACTGGGCCACTGATTGAGCCACCTGTGCTGAAACAGGAATATCCTTATCCTGACCTGTTGGTGGTCCTTGAGGACAGGAGTTGGCCACCCCTGCATTAAAGATATGCTTTATCATACCGAAACTATATAGGATTAATAAGGTTTGTAAATGCATTAAGGAATGAAGCCAGGTTTCCATGTCCCAAATTGCAAAATACAACAACATTAAAGGAGTATATTTTTTTAATGTGTATTATGTTCCATTTTTTCATAAGATTAAACCGTACTTAACTAGCCATTTCTGTTAACAAACTCCTAGTAAGGGATTGCAGTTCCATCGCCGCTCATGCATTTCTCTCTCTATCCGTTTCTTACTTCTCTTACCCGATGGAGGATCCTTCGAGGTTCGAAAGCTTGTAACATATCAAGTACCAGTTGCTCCATCAAACTGTATTATACCACCTACTCGCCTCTCCCTTTTTTGTTATTACTTCTCTTTGTCTATCTCTGGTCACTCAGGAATGGTTTCATATGTGCAGACAGGAAAGTGCAACAAACGTTGGCCTTATTTAGGTATCTAACACACAAATATTGTCAGCTTGAAACCAAGTTATAATATTTATCTTCCATGGCGGTTATGCCATGACTTTTCACTCATGTTAGAGGACAGGTTCTCATAACGAGGTTGAGTCACCGTTTTTCATTTATGTCTTTTGGCTCTTTTTACAATGGAGAGATTATTACTCGAAATGTAAAATATAATGCTAGAGCAAAGCATAGAGCATTCAGCACTTAATAATCACCAGAATAAAGTGATTCTTTACGTCAAATGGAATTGCTTTTGATTGTTTTTATTGAACTTTTCATATTATTTTAAGCAAGTTGGCATATAACTAAGACCTCCCAGTCAACTTTATTGTTGAAGTGTTTTTGTTTCTTGTTATGAGTTAAATACCTCCAGAGTATTACATTCGTTTGGGAATTTCTCATTGAAATCAGAATTATGATGTTAACATGTTGAAGGCTGTAGTGAAAATGTAATGTATAATTAAAAGTTTTACTTTTTTAACTACGGAATCATTTTAGTATATCTTTTCATGCTATACTATATTTTTCTTTAATGATATAGTATAGACGCCCTAAATCCAAAAGATTTGGAGCGTGTATTGTTAAAACGAAAGAAAAGAACATACAAAAAAAGCGATTAAACTATTAAATCCAGCCAGTGACAAAATTACTTTTATACGGTCTAATAATATAACCGAAATTGGTGACAATAACACAACAGTGAATAAACCGTGAAAAGATGTGAATAAAGATAGTGAATGAATATGACTGGACAAATGACAAAAACATCTCTTGTAAATGATTAATCAAAGCGTTTGCTGCCTACGAAAAACCCACAGGTTCTCTCAAAAAACAAAAGATTTCATTAGTTAATTATGGTTCTCTTGGGTGCAGATTTCCAATCCAGGGAATATGCAGAGAACAAAAAAGACAAAAATAGTGTACTAGGTTTACCAAAAATGAATCCTTAAATTGATGTATAAAAACACTCACCATTTCACTCTCTTGCGTGGTATGCTTTATCACAGTCAGTGTGTGATCACAGATATCTGCTGCACTGGTCCTTCACTCACCCAGTATCTGGGTTATGATTGGGAAGAAAAACAGAAAGAAAAACACATTGCGTTGAAAGCAGTATGTATGGCTTATTTTAGTGGTAAATCTGTCGGACACTAACTCAGCATCTCTCCACTAACAGAAGCCATATATACTGCTTTTTACATTGATGGAACATTAAGGCTGTCAAGTGGTTATCTCTGGTGTTCTGTGCATTTTTAATTCTTTTTGGTTGAAGAAATAGTATATATATATATATATATATATATATATATATATAACAAAAAGAAGACAGCGCGGCTCCCATAGCATAATACTGTATTTTAATAGTAAACATGTGCGTGCAGATGGATCACGGACACTTACATTTAGCAAGATAAAATAAGACAGTGTTATCAAGTCTTTACAATCACCTGATGGAGCCTCCGTAGATGGATGTCGTCGGCGAGATCTAACACACTCCTGCCGTAGAAACCACGAAGATGCGCACGCACCCAGTCTCCCCCTGGCAGTGAGATCCCGCGAGATTTAGTAAGCACCGGCACCACAAGATGCTGACAGGGCAGTCAAGCTCCCTGCACTGATGCTACATACGAAATAGAACCGGACTGGCTCCAAACCGGGCAGATAGATATAAAGTTCAGAAATGGATATAGATAATAATAATGTCCAATGCTAGCTCCTTCCCTACGCGTTTCGTCGCGATATGCAACTTCCTCAGGGAGTCGAGGAAGTCGAATATCGCGACGAAACGCGTAGGGAAGGAGCTAGCATTGGACATTATTATTATCTATATCCATTTCTGAACTTTATATCTATCTGCCCGGTTTGGAGCCAGTCCGGTTCTATTTCGTATGTAGCATCGGTGCAGGGAGCTTGACTGCCCTGTCAGCATCCTGTGGTGCCGGTGGTTACTAAATCTCGCGGGATCTCACTGCCAGGGGGAGACTGGGTGCGTGCGCATCTTCCTGGTTTCTACGGCAGGAGTGTGTTAGATCTCGCCGACGACATCCATCTACGGAGGCTCCATCGGGTGATTGTAAAGACTTGATAACACTGTCTTATTTTATCTTGCTAAATGTAAGTGTCCGTGATCCATGATCCGTGATCCATCTGCATGCACATGTTTACTATTAAAGTACAGTATTATGCTATGGGAGCCGCGCTGTCTTCTTTTTGTTCTATAGATCCAGAGGAAGGTGGTTTTTCCTGAGGACCGGCAGCGACACCCAGCAGTTGACTACGGACACTTTTACACTTTATTATATCTATCATTTTTATTTCTTTTTTTTGGGCTTGATTCCTATTTCTCTTCCCCTCCATCCCTCATTCCCTCCCCCCCTCCTCATTTTCCCTCCCTTTCCTTTCCCTCCCCTTTTTCCCTTCCCCTGTTTATGTTACTTGTACATTGTTGTTTTGTCTTTAGTATCATATTAATTATTTAGGAATTATGGTATCCCTCTGGTAAATTAACATTGTTCATTTGTTGTTGTCTGGTATTCCAGCTAGCACAGCAGTTTTTTTCCTCTTTTTTATATATATATATATGCTCATTTGCATGTCATTTCCCAGAATCCCTTGCTGCAGTGGAAGTGCTGTATGCTGGGTGACAATGGGGAAAGACAGGGTTGCAGACCTGTCTAAGACATGCAAATGAACATACAGTAATATTTACAGTTGCTTTATGCTTTACTGTGGAGGGTTTTTGTCACTTTTTTTACCCACCATAACCTTAATGACAGTGGTGATTACCTAGTCTAGTCTCAAACCTGCTAGCCATTAAGACCAGCCTCACACTGATGATACCCATCAAGGTTGAAACATGTATGTGAGTAGGTCTAATGGCTTTGCATCTCATCCCAGCCTCTGTTTAAAAGCTGTGTTTAAAACAGCATGCATTGGCTTGAGGATTGGCTTGTGTAATACGAGCTTGAGACAAAAGGTGGCACTGAGTGCTCATTTGCATGTCATTTCCCAGAATCCCTTGCTGCAGTGGAAGTGCTGTATGCTGGGTGACAATGGGGAAAGACAGGGTTGCAGACCTGTCTAAGACATGCAAATGAACATACAGTAATATTTACAGTTGCTTTATGCTTTACTGTGGAGGGTTTTTGTCACTTTTTTTACCCACCATAACCTTAATGACAGTGGTGATTACCTAGTCTAGTCTCAAACCTGCTAGCCATTAAGACCAGCCTCACACTGATGATACCCATCAAGGTTGAAACATGTATGTGAGTAGGTCTAATGGCTTTGCATCTCATCCCAGCCTCTGTTTAAAAGCTGTGTTTAAAACAGCATGCATTGGCTTGAGGATTGGCTTGTGTAATACGAGCTTGAGACAAAAGGTGGCACTGAGTGCTCATTTGCATGGCATTTCCCAGAATCCCTTGCTGCAGTGGAAGTGCTGTATGCTGGGTGACAATGGGGAAAGACAGGGTTGCAGACCTGTCTAAGACATGCAAATGAACATACAGTAATATTTACAGTTGCTTTATGCTTTACTGTGGAGGGTTTTTGTCACTTTTTTTACCCACCATAACCTTAATGACAGTGGTGATTACCTAGTCTAGTCTCAAACCTGCTAGCCATTAAGACCAGCCTCACACTGATGATACCCATCAAGGTTGAAACATGTATGTGAGTAGGTCTAATGGCTTTGCATCTCATCCCAGCCTCTGTTTAAAAGCTGTGTTTAAAACAGCATGCATTGGCTTGAGGATTGGCTTGTGTAATACGAGCTTGAGACAAAAGGTGGCACTGAGTGCTCATTTGCATGGCATTTCCCAGAATCCCTTGCTGCAGTGGAAGTGCTGTATGCTGGGTGACAATGGGGAAAGACAGGGTTGCAGACCTGTCTAAGACATGCAAATGAACATACAGTAATATTTACAGTTGCTATATATATATATATATATATATATATATATACACTATATATATATATATATATATATATATATATACACTATTTCTTCAAACATTCTTCATCTAACTTTTGGGAAATGTTTACAAGGACTAATTATCCACGGAGTTATAGCCAATTCGGTGGGAGGCTAAAGACCAGCACCAAGAATTCCCTTATTTTATACTGTATGCTATTAATCAACACATCCAAAGTGTGAATATATATCCTAAAAAGTACAAGGACATTTGTTGGAAAGCAGACAGACCGCACTTTGTGTTTTTTTTCTTTTTGACATTCTTCCCAATCATTACCCAGATACCGTGTGAGTGAAGGACCAGTGCAGCAGACATCTGGGATCACACATTTACTGCGATAAAAGCATAAGACTCAAGAGAGTGAAATTGTGAATGTAATTTTTTAAGAACATGTTTCATGGAAACATCTGCAGACATTACTATGCCGTTGTATGAAAATGTGAAATATGCAGAATAGTGTGCCCCCTAAGAGCTGATCCAGTGACCCTCATCAAAGGCAACAGCAGAGGCATAGTACATGGATGGAGGAATTATTTATCAAAGTCTCACCTTTGTACAACTGGTGCAATGTTAATGCATAAAAATTGCTCCAGATGTATCCAACATATTATTGCTTTCTATTGGATATGTTAATTAAAAACTCTGTGCCAGTGTTTGTACTAATTCCCGAGTCTTGGAAGCTCAACTAATTGCCTTTGCTATAAGTGTATCTGCCGGCAATCAACTGTAATTACAGATGTTGCAAGACTTAATTTTCCCTGAAAATCATTGAGGGAAAACAATCGTGGTAGAGCCCAGCCACAGAAATAGCTTCATACGGACTAAAATGTAGCCACTGAGGCCAACTGCAGCTGCCCCTTCACCAACACCGCAGAAAAAATGATAATAGGGAATGTTAGTCAGGCTACATGTGAAATAACTCCTGTACTGTACCTGGGCAGGTTTAAAGGTTTAGGAAAGCTTGCCAGTTCAACATGTTTCTACTGTAGTCTGTTTTTCTCATCCTGTCCAGGTTAATCAAGTATCTGCCAACTTCCTCTTGCTCAATAGTTCAATAATTATGCCAACCAGTTTTCATTCATACAGTACCGTAGTTCACTTTGTTCTACCAAGTTGCCAATGTATTAACAAATTGGAGTACAAACCAGGATCTGATCACTACAGTGCCATACTTTCAGAGTTAGTTGGCAAACTTCAAACTGCATCCCCCTTGATCTGTCTGCTCATACAACTGCCCGAAGCATCATTACCATGCTGTGAATTGTTTTCTTTCTATTTGCACTACGTGTTTACCTTTGATCCAGGTGCAAGAATTATACTTTAAAGCAAAACAATATTCTGTGTGTAAATAATACAACAGAAAAGTGTGTTTCCCATTCCGTTTTAGTGTTATTGGGTCCTAGTGATTAAACTTCGATATTTCCTATGCAAAATCCTCAAAAAGTTTTTATCAAGAATTATTTATGCAGAAAATTGCACAATAAGATCTCATTTGCACGCACCTTCAACTGATTTGCTCCTACTTGATGAAATAATGCCCTAAAAGTGAAAGTCATAAATGTCACCTTATCATCAAAGTAAATTTGGGCTTTATCTGTAGAGGAGATAATATTTTGCAATATTTCCTTATTGGCATACAACATTTGCATGTCACTGAATTGCAGAGCTGGAATAAGATTGCGCCAGCAAATTGCATTAGCACTCCCTTTGGACATGCAAGAACTGTTTGCTAAATATTTAATTTCCATGGAACATTGCAGTGCTTTCGCAATTAAATAAATAAGCCAAATTGTATGCATTTTGATATAATCTAGATTTTACAATACAATCTAACTTTACTGTAAACTAATAATTGGGATGAGGAGGATAAATATCTTCATACTTTGTTGAAACATGTCCTAATCTTTCGTTAGCAGAGCTAGTTAAATCTCTTACTCAGATGCATCAACTCACAGAATCCAAAATTCAATTTCAGACTGACCTTTACACTTAACAACCAGATGACAATGAGTTTACATAAAAACAGTGGCAAGTCAAAAATTACTGTAAGTGCAAAGGTCAAAATGATGAATTCTAGTCAATATGAAAAGTCATATACTGTAGTATGAGAAGATAATATAAATATTTCTAAGTATTAAACAGATGTTTTCATTAACCTAAGATGTCAATGTCACTCTTCATTCTCTTCATGCATTTCTTTGTTCTCTTTGACTAATTCAAACAAAAGTTGCCCCATGGACTCTCCTGCTGATATGAATCATGTTTTAAGGCAATTTGACTTACAGTATACTGTATGCTACCAAGAACTCATTAAAGTCTTTGTTGAACATGTTATAATTCAGTGTTAGTTGAGTTACAGTACTGTACTGTATGTATGTTATATCTGTAAAAACAAATCTACCGCTAACTCAAAGATTCCTTTAATAATATGTTACATTTCTCAGATTGTGTGCACTGATACTGTATTTTATTTCAGTATACGACTTACTCAAGTAAGTAATAATATGTTAAACCAAAGCTCTGGAAAGCACACAATACAAAGTCAGACTCTACTAAACTGTACAGAAAGCAAATCATAATTGGAGAAGTGCATCAATTCATATTATGTGCCAAAATCTGAAGATACCTTAAAGTGCATTCATAGATTATATAGGTTCTGTAAAGCAAGCTTCAATAAAATTACTTTCACAGCATAAAGACGTGGTCCAAAATAGGCATAAAGTCAGCGTAGTTTTAAAAGAATGTGGGATTTGTCAACCAAGACTACACTAACTATGTGGGACTTTAAAAGAACCTATTGTGAATTTGGACAAGTTGTAACAGATAAAAAAATAAGATGGTGTGCTATTTGGTTTAAGATTGCTGGATTTTATAATAGATATTCAATGCCCACTAAATATGACAAAAAGTATCAGTACTAATTTACATACTGTATATTGATGTTGGATAATGGTTAAATTGGTGATCATTAATATGCAAGTTTATTTTCATATCATTTCGTGCCCGAGCCACATACACTGCATGTAATTTGGGCCAATCACTGTACAAGCAAAGAGAAGAACAAAATCCCAATAACAAGCTATATCATTACTGTCAATACTGAAATTGAGCCTTATGTAAGGAAGTCCAAGCGTATATAAGCCAATCGGCATTTCCAGACAACCTTTGCATGGTAGTCTGTTTCAAACAATATTGAATAACACCCTAAATCCTACAATGCGTTCACATTAAGATAATTTTCTCAGATTTTATGACAAATTTACTTTCCTTACTATTCTTATGACTTGTAGGTCTCCTGCAATCTCTTGTTCAAATGGACTATTGTAGCCAAGTCCCCTTGGACTACTAATTCCCTGGCCCCTCTAGCACCGTAAGCCCAAAAAAGAGTGGACAGTATTGGGAGTAAATCCTTCAGGGCATGGTTATATTGTTATATGTGTAGTAACTAATAAAGTTCAGGAGTAGCCTGGTAAGGGGGACTAATGATGATAGGATGCCGGTTACAAGCCACTCCCCTGGGAAGGAAGGGGTTTCCCTCTAGAGGTGAGAGTAAGGGTTCTAGGAGTTAGTTCTGTGCTGCCCTCCCTGCTATGAGGTCACAGCAGTAAGTCTCTCCTGGACAGGGGTGGGCTGAAGCCTTGCCCTGTTAGGGGGTAAGGTTTTTTGAGGAGGGGTTCTCAGGGCCTCAAGCCAGAGGTACTGCCTTCAGGGAATGGGGCCTGTAATAATGTGATGTACCAAATAAACCTCAGTTATATCATCCTTGGTGTGACGCTTGCTACTTGAGCATTTAAGAAGAGTGGCCTTTGAGGACCATCCTGGCTGCACCAGGATCCTCACAGGATGGAGGCACTGAACAGATTACCGAAGAACCATCTCTGATAGCCTCTCCTGATGCCTCCCCATACCACCGGAGAGTTTGCTGGCCTGTTCTACCAAACAGGTATAAACCAGCACCAGAGTACACTGGTAGCTAATCATCTCACTTAGAGTGGGGGAAAAGGTGCTACACTATGAATATAGAAAGTGATCTTCATTTTATTCCACAAGACACCAATCTAAGAACTATTGCAGCTCTTTTTGATTTATCTCTTTCTTATCTCTCTTTCATGTATAAAATATTAGACCTTTGGGGCAGAGATTTTGTCTGTATTTTCATTCTCTGATGTGTAATTATTTTGCTTTTACTATAAAGTGTCAGCAAAAATTTGTTTTGATTTATATTATATCCACATATTATGCTTGTCCCTATTTAAAAAACAATATCCAAGTACTAAAAAAAAATACCATCCCTAAGCAGAAGCACATATTAAAACATTTAACTCCACTGGACACCATTTCATAAACATAATTCTTTATTATTTACATAACACTGACTTAGTGTGAAACCTTTCATACATCTCTTTTAAACGCACAATTAATCCCTTCTTGAAAGAGAACTCGTGTAGTTTTGGTGCTGAAGTCATAGGGAACCTATGTGGGTCATCCAAGGGTAAGAGAAGCTGGAAATAAATAACAATCGTATTTCTTCTGCTTCAAAGCCATTACAGATAGGCCATTCCCTTGATTTCTTCTTGCTCATTGTGAAAATTCGGAGGCAAGGATAAGTTGACAAATGTAAAATGTGACATTCAACAAAGTTAACATACCTTACATATTAAGTAAAATACCTAATGTAAATATTTAGCACTTTAAGACATAATAAATAACTGAAGTTGTTGGTTGGTTCAAAGTCGCAATCAACTTTCAGAATAATCTTGTCTTACATTATTCTTACCATTTCCAATGGATTGAAAATATTTATTAAAAATGAATTGCTGTGTCATACAGCTGCAGCAGCAGTTATTCGAACAAATCACGGAGCGGTTTTCGTGTGCGCTGCTGTATTCCACACAGCATTAACACGGCCAATTGCCCCAGGCACCCATGTTTATCGCTATTGCTTTGTTTGAATTTCATGGATTGTGTGCAATTAAAGGCAATGAAATGAATGAATTGTAATGTGTACGGTACTGTGCTACTGTGTCATTTTCAGGTGTTTAAAAACCAGAACACTAAAATGCCATTTTCTGCACTCACGTCTTAAGGTGGTACGGTTGGAAGCAATCCTGCGCCATGACATGGGTATTCCGAGGTATAAAACGCGTGAAGTGTTCGAATAATGGCCGCTGCATCTGTACATACAACATGCCATAGCTATTCCTTTCTCCTTTGTTCTACTAGTCCTGTCAGTCAAGAAGGGAAAAAAAACTTGAGTGGGTGATGAGTACAGAATAAAAGTTTCCTCATAATATTAAGGGAAGTAATCTGAAAGGTGTCATATGGTATAGCCTGACTGTTTGTTATATGGCAGTTACTATACAACCTAATTTAATAAGTTTCTTAGAGAAAACCAAACCCCATCTAATGCAAATGTGTTCACATTGCCAAAAGATGTGCTGTTCTCCGTAACTTAAAAGTACTCATAAGGGGCTAAAATTGCCCCATCATACAGTATGCAAACCTTTATATGGTTGGGAGCAGATCACTGTACTGTACACAGACTGGATGTGTCGGGAGACAGACATTAATGATAAATAAACAATATGATTTGCATTTGGGATTGTGGTAAGGAATTATTGCTTGATGTTATGTAGTGCATCAAATCCAACAATTGAAATTAATTTTTTTACTAGGAATTACCTATTGATTTTTTTGTGACTTAATATTTTTTTTTGTGATGGGAAGGTCATATCATAAGCTGACCTCCACTAACTCTTTCGTATATGAAGTGTCAGCATTTTTTAAAGTAGCAATTCTGGCCTCCTCCCCCAGGTCTCCTGGTGCTCACCAGTGAAGTTACCAGTACTTGTTCCCCCCCAGGGAACATAAAATGGCAGCCAAATATTGGGCAAATGTGCCCCATCTTCACTGTGTGTGGCTTACTATTAGACAGCCACTTAAATGCCTGGCAAAAAAACTGTTAACTTCATTGATGAGAATCTGTTAAACTGGGAGATTATCTTCCAATTAAATTGAAGCAGCTTGATTGCCTGTAAGAGCTGTGCAGGGAGATGCTGTTTTTGTCTGCACATCTCTTCCAGACTGGAGCAAAATCACATGGGCATACTGCTTGAAAAGCAAATTCAAACTCGTGCTATATGTCATTTTTGTACCAAACGGTACATCTTACTGAATATCGTTTTTTTCACAAAATTCATACCGTTCGTTTGGAACATGCAAACAAGTTTGATGTTGGAGTGAGAACATTGAAGCTTCCTGAATAGGCCCATATGTCTACTCACATCTCCCCCAAGGGACATTTGGTAGTTACATGGTGTGATGTGGTGCATACCTGCTGGTTCCAGGAGGTGTGAGTTTCTGCCGAAGGTACTGGGGAGTGGCAACAGGGCAGGCTTCAGCTTCTGTTCCATGGTGCAGTGCCTCCAGTCCGCAGGGCCCCTGCCATGGACAAGGCTTCTCCCCACAGACACTCCTCAATCACTGACACATACAGGCCAGGGATAGTGCAACCGGTTTTTATTATTAGCCTACACTCCTTCTCCATTTCCTCCATGGTCCCTGGAGTAGACCCAATGGGCTTGAGGCACCACGAGCCCCTCATTAACCCCATTAACCCCTGATAGGGCAAGGTGGAAGCACTCCTACTCCGCAGAGGGAGGAAAGACAGACACACACAATTTGGTGGAGTGCCAGCTTTTATACCTGGGGAAGGGTTTGTAACCCTGCCCCATAACAGGGCAGGTCCAGGTACTAACAGACATAACACCACTGGCATGTGACCCAGTCAGTACCCTCTCAGGCATGACACGGAACCCCGGTTGAAAATCACTGCGTTAGTTAATGGCATAATTCATATTGCTACAGAGTTGCTCATATTACACCATAAAGTTAAAATATAAATACTAGCCAAATCATTTTATATTGCATGGCCTATCAATAATAAAGTCCAGGCAAATCCAATTATTTTATACACTACATTTAAATATTATTTGTTCAAGTGCTTCTGGCTTATTTGTGCAGATACCTACTGAACTAGAACTACTGTCATTAACTCACAGAATTGTATCCTTTTATCCTGCCTGATGCATGGGGACACATATATGCATTCTGTCTACACACACACACACACACACACACACACACACACACACACACACACACACACACACACACACACACACACACACACACACACACACACACACACACACACACCCACACCCACACCCACACACCCAAACACACACACACACCTTCTATACTGTCAGACCAGTGAGTGCACATTACTGGGGCTTATTTCTTTGCCTACTCTCCTCCTGTGGCGTGACCCAATGGCTTAAATATTTCTCTGTCAACGTCTAATTTCTCTCCAGAAATACTTGGATAGACTGGAAACTTGGGCAGGTACATGGCAGATGAGGTTTTAATACAGATAAATGTAAGATTATGCATTTGGGAAACAAGAATATACAGGTGAATTACATATGAAATAAATAGTGAAACATTAGGTGAATCCTTGATGGAGAAGGATTTAGGAGTGCTTATAGACAGCAGGCTTAGCAATAGTGCCCAAAGTCATGCAGTAGCTGCAAAGGCAAACCCAATCATATCTTGCATTAAACAGGCAATGGATGGAAGGGAGGTAAACATAATTATGCCCCTTTATAAAGCATTAGTAAGACCACACCTTGAATATGGAGTACAGTTTTGGGCACCACTCAATAGAAAAGACATTATGGAACTAGAAAAAGTGCATAGAAGAGCCACCAAATGAATAAAGGGGATGGAAAATCTGTCTTATGAAGAGAGGATAGCAAATTTAGAATTGTTTACATTTTAAAAGTGGCGTCTAAGAGGGAATATGATAACTATATACACATATTCAGGGACAATACAAGAATATTTCATAAGAACTATTCATCCCAAGAGCAGTACAGGTGACACAGGCCGAAAGGATATTTCCCCAACAACAAAAGAAAGGGTTCTTTACATTAAGGGCAGTTAAAATGTGGAATTCATTTCCCATATAGACTGATGGCAGACACAACAGATATCTTCAAAAAATGGTTGGACACCTTTTTGAAAAGGAAAGGTATACAGGAATATACCAAATAAGTAAACATTGGAAGGATCTTGATCCCCTTATGAGATATCATTGGATGATGTTTCACAGAGGTTTTTGTTTGCCTTCCTCTGGATCAACATACTGTAAATACAAATATAGGATATGTATCTGTCTTCTAAATTTAGTATAGATTGAATTTGATGGACATACAGTATGTATTTTTTCAACCTCATCCAATACAGTATGTAACTGTGTAACTGCCCCTGAATTGCTGGTCCATGCTGCCCAATGCACCAGTCTTATGCTTTAAAGTAAACTATAGAGTTTACATTTACTTCATTATTAGTTAAAATAAAATAGTGAGTATTATTATTATTATTAAGTGTCATGCAGCACATTGTTGTTATACACCATCATACTGTATGTTTTTAAAATAATCACATTTCGGAGTGCAGTACTTCGCCCCAGGTTTGGTATGTTTCTATCCTTTCAATATGGTGTAATTCTTCCATTTATGAAGTGCTTACACGGCACAATAAAGTCAATATATAGTTACTCGTCAAATAATTTTATGAAGCATTATCTATCAATAATAAAGTTAAATCAGTTATTATTAATCGAATGACTTCATAGAGTATTTCATTTTAAATATTAACTTCCTATTGTAAAAGTAAAAAACTGCCAGTTAGAGACTTTAGCCAATCATCCATTAAATTACCAAATTACTTGTGAGCCACTGGCCTTGACATATTGTACTTAATCTTCATACTGTACTGTTTCACATCCAATATAAGCATTGAAAGGAAAAACATGAAAGAAACTAGGATATAAACTCCACAGGAGGCCCATGTGGTACAGTACTTCTAAAATCCCAAATCAAACAAAATTTCCAATATTTTACATACTGTAGCACATATTTAATGAGAACTTTAATAGTTAGTGATACCTGTTCACTTGGACTACCGGAATATATTTACTAATATAACCTTTCAGGAGTCATACCTGTGTCCTCAAGCAGTACTACAAGTAAGTTATTTTTAATTTACAGGCAGAAATTCTGTAATGATAAAGATGTAAGAAAGTACAAGGGAAAACTGCTGGAGGAATTCACAATTAAGTGTATGATTAGAAGCCATCCTATATCAAAATAGGCAATAAGTAATTTTATATGTAAATGAACAAAGCATATCACAGTTAAGGTAATAGGAGAATGGTAGCATCCTGTTAATAATACCATTTACCGTATACAGATTTATTGACGTCAAAAGTAAATGATATTACTCACTGTATATGTGATTAAGCAATTAAACATCAAAGTTAAAACACAATTTAATTAGTTTCTTTACTAATGTAGCCCTGTTTCCTATCGGACACAGGCCACTACCATGTGCTGTATAACCTGTAGGCTCACAGGGCCTAAGCCTCTGCCACGGAGAGCCTGGGATGCTCACAATACTTATGACTTGGTGCAGCGCCTCCACCTGCGACAGCTTCCGCCGTAGGGGAAGTGGGTCTTTACAGGAACTTATGTACATGAACACACACACAGCGATATACCTTAACCAATATACGTTTACTTGCAGCAACCAACAGCTTAATTAACAGGTGTCCCTCCCTAGAGGAGACACTACTACCAGCGTCCACTGAACGCTCACTCTCCCTTTCCCTTCACCGGGTGATCCCACCCCGTGTCCAGTTCCCACGCGGAATACGTTCCCCCACCCCCAAGTGAGTCAGTGGATGTGTAAGTGTGTGACTGCACAGCCACCGTGTCCCGGAGTGAAAATGGTACCGTTGGTGCACTTGGAGTTTACCTGCCGGGTACTCCTGTACCCAGTTCTGCAACTATCTTCACAAAGGATCAGCATGGGAGTAGATGACGTCACCCGTGAGTGTCCGGGGCGATCCCACCCAGACACGCTGCGCTTAGTGGCGGGGCCTGGTCCCAGGCCTCCCGCTGATGTAGAACTGTCCCGATAGCGATAGTATCACAGAAGAGGATCCGGAACCTGACTATGGCCAGCCCCTAGCTCCGCTGCAGTCTACTGGGGCTCAGGGCCTAACTGGGTCTGGGGCATGCGGCCTAGGTAGGGGAGGCCTACACCGGAGCTCCTTCTCCTTCCTCCGCCAGCTAGCTCTGATCTCTCGTGTGCCCCATCACTTCCTTTTCCTCCCTATCCTCATACCTGATTGGTTCTGCCGTGTCACGGGGGACCGCGGGGGCTGCTGGGACCCGTAGTCCCCTAATTCCCCTCCTCCCCGAGCACAACCTCCTGCCGGACTAGGTCTGCGCCGGCGCCACCCTAAACATGGCGGTTCCCTAAACGCGGAACCTCCGTTATTGGAGCGTTCCCTGGGTGCGACATATCCCACCCCACACAACAATTGGGGGAGAAAACGGGGTCCTAAGAAACATGATTTTTCCAACACTCACTGTTCCATTCAACCATTCAGCTTTAAACGCCATTGTTTGATTTGTGATCATGGGGAAGAAAGTAACCTTCGACACTTCAACATAGTCTAAAATGATTCATCACCAAGTTTAATAATTAGTGAAGACAACTAATGATAAGAGTAAGACATATATGATTATTGTATATAGTGTCGATGAAACACAATTTTGCTGTCAGATCTATAATTTTCTATTCGAGGTGTGCTGGAACATGTGTAAACCTCCCACTCTTGACTGACTCTTTTACTCAATCCCAAAGCTTTCTCGTCACTTGGAAGTGCTCAAGACCAAAGCAGGAGGCTTTTCAACAATGTTTTATTGTACAGAAGCGGCATGGCCTGAAAAGCATAACAGCATCAATCAGCACCTCTGCTGCATTAACCATATGGTTTTAACCACCAGCCCTCCTCTAAGGTTCCAGCTTGCACTGATACAATATTTCACATAAAAGGTTCAATTACTATTTACACTGACAGCGTCATATATACAAACAGGCCCATTTTCACGAAGTGGTGCTACAGTATGCCATAAGACAACTTCTGGCGTCATATACTTATTCCCAAGAATGGGATATACGGTGTCTTATGACATAGCACCACTTATAAATAGAGCCCACGGTGTTGGTGAACATAGACTGCTTTTACATTAACAAAGACAGATAGAGTAAACACATAAAATAGTTTATTTGTAAAGTGCCAGCATATTCTGCAGTGCTTGTGGACTTAACCACCAGCTTCCGTATTGCAACCAACTTCAATTAATCTTCAATCAAAATACAGCTGGGGAGAGACACCTGTTTTTAAATATGTAAATATGCAAATATAATAATTTGAATATGCAAATCGGATTTTCCCCCAGGTGTCTAAGGGCTTTTACTGGAGAGGAGTGTAGAGAGATAAAATATATTCAAATTAGCTTATTTCCCAGGTATCTTAGGTGTTCTCTCTTTCCTCCTCTACTCTTCTCCCCAGTTCTTCTCTCTACTCCTCATCCCATCTTTATTTTCAGAAACACTTAAGAAATAATAGCACATGAATCTGTACATGGTCATATTTACACCTCATGGCACAAAAGGTAAGTATTTTGGTTCCAAACATTTTTTTTCTTTGTGCAACCCCTCTTTCCATCTCCTTAGACTAATTTATATTCACTAAGGTGGGGGCCCAAGTCCTACTCTCTGTTATAACAGTTCAATCCCCCGTTCTGGGCAAGTGACCCAAATGTTAGACAATAGAACACTATACTAGACCTCGAATAACAAAACATATTTAAATAAACCCTCTACGACTGCTACCCTCTCTGCTTCTGCACATTCTGCTGGGCCTCCTTGCAGGATGGACTGACCCTGAGTGTCAGTCAGTTCATCCTGAGATCCCTCGGATTCTCCGCAGGACTTACTCCATGTGTTCTCCCAGCCCCTTTTATACAGTAGGTTCCTTAGTTCTGCCTCTTCCACAGCCTTTACTAGTGGCTGTTTCTCTGTCCATCAAGAGTCATCCTCTTGTCCTGGAAGTGACTTGCTGCCACAGCATAGCAAGCTGGGAGTTGTAGTTTCCTATTGTAGCCAGGGACAGTGGATGTGTGAAGCTACTTTATTTTGTACACCTACCTCTTGCGTAGAACCGTATCAAAAGCCTTTGCAAAATCTAAGTAGACCACATCAACTGCATTACCCTGGTCTAAATTCCTACTTACTACCTCTAAGAAACATGTCCAAGAGCCAGCCAGTTCAAAGAAGAAAAATAAAATAACATTGTAAATTTGGAAGAAGAGACTTTGTATTTTTGTATTATTCATTTCTACTTTATTATCGTGTGCAAATAAAACATTTCATTCTCTAACAATACTTTTTGGTTTGTTCACATTTTTACTCTATATTTCAATTAAATACACTTGAAGTACATACTGTACACCTGTGTGATATTGGATTATGCGCACATGAATGGGAATAAGTGACAGGTTACATCGCAGTTAGATTTTCTAAGACACAATAACTTTTGATCGCCGACTTGCGTTTCTGGCCACTAATGCAGACAACGTTAAATTTCCTTTTTCTGCCCTCTTTTTAATCACGGGTAATAACGCATGAAAATGAAGAATTCCTGCAATGTGGGGGAGGATGCCGTACGGGACACGCAAACCGACAGTTTCATCTGTCTATGCTTCTCTATCCTTGAAGAGGGTAAAATGCTTTGTACAGGTGTGAGCACTCAATAAGTATACTGTGACAGTGGTGCTAGTCACCAGCTTGTTTAGTTCACATTGCTACAGATGTTGTTTGGAATAACAGAGGTTGTGTGGGTTCAACTTCTGATGCTGTTGGTTCTGACACCATGCCCCATTCCAAAGGGGCCTTAGACTTGTTGACCCAATAACACTTTGTGTGCTGTGGGAAGCAAGCAGGATCACTTCCTGCAGTTTGTAAAGTTTTATTTATTTTAAAATAAAGTATTTTAATTCAGTATGCATCTGGCACTATGGCAGATGGCACAGTGAATATTTTTGTCCATGTTATCTTATAACGTAGCCACCTTTTGTGCATATCCTTCATGTAGCACTAACAAGAGTGCATATACCTGTAGTAGCTTCCTTATAAGCAGACCATGTTTACTTAATTGTTCACAGTTTAATGATACTTCTGGTCCACACCTAAGCTAGACGAATAGCTACATTAGCTCCATGTGTGAACAGTGAGCAGCTCAAAAGTAGGATGTGACAGTGATACCCATCAGCTGGTTTAGCCCACACTGGCATAGAAAATTGTGGTGGGTTCTAGTCCTGTTGGGTCTGACACCATTTCAGTCATTAGGTTGGTGCATTAGACTTATCAACTCTACATTATATAGTTTGTTTGGAAATCATTTTAGGAAATGTGGGATGGGACTCATTTAAATATACTTTGCTTAGCCATTAGCATATCTCCCAGCCAGGTAACTCAAGTGTGCTCCTATTTGAGCACAGGCATGTCTCTCTAATTTTTTTTTGAGGGACTTTGGATGGGATATATACAGTATACACAACTGGCAACACTTATTACATTTGAAATTTCCCTCCCCTATTTCCCCTTCCTCCAGAAATGGATTTGACTCCGAAGAAAACAAAAATTCCCAAGTTGCTTACTGGCCTTTTTGAGACTGATCCGAGAGCCAAAGGAACCGGCAGATCCAAATCCGCAAAATAAAAAATCTCCCATCTCTTCTCTTTATGGAAGAAAAACATTGCTTAACGTTATGTTATTGTCCTTTGAAGTCTTAACATGAAGTAAAGTTAGTTTAGTAGATCGGGAGCACAGAAACAAAAGGTGCCAGATCACACAGGCCTTTTACATTTCAATGAGAAATGAGAATGTTTGGCCTTTGGCAGCTTCCCAAGAACACCAGAGCACTAAAAACCTTCACAGAAACAACTTGCCAGAGAAAGTAACATTTAAAAACCAATTGCATAAAAGTTTTGATTACCAAATTGCAAAAAGTAATGTGCACATCTACAGTTCAAATTACTGCTGCTTACTTTTCTATGTGAGATACAGTATGAGCTTGTAAGTAGTAATTAAGCAAAAAGCAGCACCTGTTGTATAATATTGGATATCTGGAGAGTGCGCTAACATTAGAGTAAGGTAGATATCATGAGTATTTCATTGAATGATGTGTTTTAAGGTCTTACAGAAAAGTGAGAAAATGTATTCTATGTTTGTAGCAGTTACCATTGTGTGCCGATGTTGAGCACACTAATAATGCAATGCTGCATTTCATGCTACAAAGCTCTAATTATGGTGTAACCATACAATAAATAGTGCTACTACAGAAGATGTTTTAGTGCAACCTGATTCCTCACGCGTTCACTGGCCAAAACACAATTTTCTCCTTCAGTTTCACCTTCTGTATACATATCTTATATGTTTATTATTGGAATAATTATTTGGCAACCTTTAGCATTTGGTAACCTTGATTAGACCAACATGAAAATGATTACCAGATGTTGATTTTACATGATGGATCCAAGAAACAAGCACACTAATCCTCTCAGCAATATTTTATCATTCTAACGCCATACTGAAACTTTGAAATGCCATACAAATATTTACATGAGTATGAGCTTTTGTTTGCTTTTGCTTTGGTTGGTTGCTTTCTTTCAGATGGTACATTGACGATCTGTTGTCTTGTCTACTGTTAAAGGATTTATCATACATATACAGTGTACAATATGTTATACTACATATATTTATTCCAAAAGTTGTATTTGTAAGTTATTTAATGTTGATTGTTATGTCAATAAATTATATATAAAAAGTGTATTAAAAAGAAAAATGTATTAACATATTTTTAATTGCTTGTTTTTGAAATCAATATATTACAGACTAGCCCACAACAGTATTGTAAAGGTTGAACATATCAATTATCTACTGTTCGAATGCCATCATTCAATCACAAAGCTTAATTTATATTGTTATTCCTGTTTGAACACACTTGGGGATGGGGGGGAAATGTACAGTGCTAAGCAACAAAGCACCTTATGACCCATTTAAATTAATGAAGCAAAAGGTGTCTTAATCTTTAGCACCGTATTGTAAATACTGTATGTCTCGCTGACTAGGCCAAACATGAGCCCTGTGACTCAGACTGGCTAGAAAACATAGATTTAGAAATTTGGGAGTATTCATGCATGAACAGGATAACTTTGATCTTAGCGGTAATGATTGATAAGCCCCAATTTGCTGCATTTGGAAGCATACCAGCTAAAAGGAAACGAATAGGAAAATGTTATTATAATGTTTTCTGTTCATTCCTGTAACTTCACACTTTCTACTTATACTTATTGCACACGTATACAAATTTTGGGGGGTGTTTATGTGGTATAACTATTATCCAATAACAGGAATATTTGTAATATTTGAAAATATTAATGTTACAACAAATTTCCAGAAAATTAATGAATTGTGAGGTATTAAAACAATAACTATGAAAGCATTCTGTGTGACACTTTCCAGCCCAACCCTAATACTTGTGGTAGCCATATGATTTCCTTTAACCCTGTAGGTTTATGAACATGTATACCACAAACTATCTTGCCAAGATTCACTATACACAGATGAAGCAAGACTTACTGTCCCTGGCACCGTGATAAGGAATGAGATTCCATCCACGGGATTGTGTACTGCGGTCTGCCAACGGAATCACAACTAATGGATTTGTGGTATTAATTTGTGTAATTCAGAACAGTATGTATAAAAAAGCTCAGAAAATGGCCACTCTATTGTATATCACAATGTTATTTCTTCTGTTCTTTCTTGTACACAATGGGGCCTATTTTAGTACCTAGGTGATTGTCCTGGTCAAAAAGCCCCCAATTTGACAACGCAATAAGTAGCGGAGAAAAATGTGTGATCTCGCCATATTGTTTAAGACTTTTCACATCTGTCAAATCATGTCTATTAAAATGTCACAATCTGTACAATTAAACAGAGAAACCAAACACGGAAATAAAACAGGAGGTCAGCCACACTATATAAGGCAGCTATTTTAGTCAGTTTTTATTAGTACTGTTGGAAGAGAGAGTAGAAAGAAGGAGGGAGAGACAGACTGAGACTATGTAACGCCTGTATGCCCGCAGACCTGGCCAGTCTCCAGTACTGAGGTGGGTAAGGGTATAACACGCACCCACAGCAGTGAGTCGTGCCCGGAGTGTGGTAATGCGTTGCCGGGCCTGGTAAGAAAGGGTTAATGTATACTTGCTGAGTCCGGGGTGCCAGAGATCGGAGGGTAATGTCCGTGTGCCAGAGTTCAGGGGTTGGAGAAAGCAGCGTAGTGATGTCAGTAAGCCAGAGTTCAAGGGTTGGAGAAAGCAGTGTAGTGATGTCCGTAAGCCAGAGTCCAAGGGCAGGAGAAGGTAGAGTAGTCAAATCCAAAGCAGTACACAAGTTCAAACCAAGGGAATCCAAACAGGGGCAGGGACACGAACCAGCGCTGAAATAGACAAGGGAGCTAGGCATAGACACTGCACACACAGGAGCTACAGGAAAGCTATGCAGAGCAATGACTAAGAGGACAGAGTGGGGTTATAAAGGAAGGGGAACCAATAGGGAAGAGAGGTGGAGCAGAGGCTTGAGTGAGTGTTTGGAGGGATAGGTCTGAGAGAGCAGGGGAGGAGACAGGGAAATAATCAAGAGAGATAGCCTGTAAGCCACGGGGGGCGGAGCTAGAGTTCAGGGGCGGCAAATAACTGGAGCAGGTGCGCGCGCCTTCTGTAAGTGTGTTATGCGCGTGCATCACGCGTGTCACAGGGTGAGAGGGAAGCAGCGCCGGGGGAACGCTCGGCACCGGAGGTGGAAGGGAAGGAGAGGCGGAGGAGCCAGGTAATGCAAGGGCTGGGGAGATAGGCGCACGCCGAGGGGTGCTGGTACCGCGGAGGGTAGCGAGTGACCGGGAGCGTGCGTGCACAATGCGGGAGCCGTGCACGTGACCCGAACGCGCGTCAGGGCACACAAACTGCGCCGCGGAGGGACGACCGCGAGAGTAGGAGTGGAGAGAGTGAGAGCGCAGGAAAGAGGGGTGATTGGAAGGCGTGGGAACTGAGGTGACGGGGACATGCTGGGAAGCGTGAGTCCCCCGATCCGTTACAGACTAGGAGTTTGGAGGGAGTTCAGAGTTGGTGAAAGTTTAAATTGAGTTCTTGTGATTTTATTTCTTGTAGTGTGCAAATTCCTGTATGCGTTTGTTTATGGTTGTCAGGTTGTCTTTTTTTGCACAGTGTTATTTCTGTGTTTTGCATTTGAGTGAGATGGAGGAGAGGAATACGAGTCTGGGCAAGAGGAGAGGTGGTAGTGGGCATCACAGGAGTAGAAGTGAGCATAAAATGTGTGGGTGTGAGCATGATGGGATGTGATGGGAGTGAGCATGAGAGGAGTTAGAGTGGTAGTGGTGTGAGGAGTGGTTGGATGTTAAAAGAAGAGGTGGGGAAGAAGTGAGAAGGTCCCAAATTGGTGAGGTGGGTCAAGAAAGAGATGAGTCCAGGAGATGGGAAGGAGGGATAGCTTTGGAGGACTAGGAAGACAATACAGGCAGAGAGGGAGTTTACACAGCCTAACTCTGAACACTCCAAGATATTATGTAGCCTCCATGTGCAGTTGAGTCAACTGCCCAACGTAGATGTGTTGCTGGAGTCAGAAATGTTTGATTCACCGCGGCAGATAATGATCTCCTATTGGAAAATATGCTTGGAGTGTCAGAATACTAGTATACTATAGTGACCACATTAACCATGTTATGCCTTAATGACTCTAAATAAACCTTAACACTTGAGCAGTATAGTATAGTTGTCAAGATGGTAATAAAGTAACCAATCACAGTAGATCAATGAGAAAATGCCAAGACATAAGTGGGTTTTTTTTGTATGTAGATAAAAGGTTTTGACTGGTTATACATTAGTATTGGTTGGAACTATCAATAAGCACCACCTTACCACTCACTTGTCAGAACAAATTACTATTAACACGATAAATGTTAAGTGCAATAGGGATTCTGCAGTAATAATAACAGATACCACTCTTAATTGCTTGACCTATACCAATTACGTTTGAGATTAATACTAATGGTCAGTTTTTTTATATGCTCCTCCCTCTGGGGATTTGAATTTTATTTTAACCATCACTGTAAATACATTACACGTGTCGTTGTTTAGAAGAATAAAACTTTATTATTTTTTAAATATTTCTTGTTCCAATCAGTAGTACATATAAGGTGAATGGAACATCTTGTTCTATAGGAATAACTGATTCCTGATGATTTCATCATATTTAATTAACACTAATGTGTACTTTATGTGCAATCTAGAGGGACCTAGACCAGACTGCAAGCAGTTTGGATACATGACAGCTAGGAGGAAAATGTCTGAAGAAAAACAAATTTGGGAAGAGATCTGTGCTAACTTATGTTGGAGTGATCTGATGCACATTGGAAACTTGTAAAAAGAGATCCTCTGATCTCAAAAGAAATCAAATAAAAATTAGACCAGTTCAGAAGTCATGCTGTTTTAACTAGTGGAGCACCCCAGAAAAATGGAACACTGACAACCCGATGGAGGAGAAGCTCTAGGCCTAGAGGCAATGTATGGCCTGGAAGAGGACCATGATCACTTGGATTTCTTTCTTTTATAAACAAAACAATTACAACTGGTCATTACCAGCACAATCTGTCAACTAAGGCATTTTGAATCATTTCATAAAGGTGCTCCCATTTTAACTTGAAGCTGCTTTTTACAGACAAAGAATATTGCTAAAGTTACTTAGAAATATTAACTTTAAATAATTAGAAAAATATTTTCCACGTGGCTTCTCTCCAACTACTTTTTTCAATATTTGAAAGTGGCATTGTCAGGATAACATTTATTCAGATCTTTCAAAATGTTTGGTCATGTGAAACCGACAATGTATCTGAAAGTTAAAATGTCATTTATATATACATACTGTATACAAATGAAGGTTTCGTGCTTTGACTACTAAATATTATTTTCTGTTTTTAGAATGGCTATTCGTGTACTAAATGTACTTTTTAGGAGGCCTAAAAAACACATACAGTATTTTCATAATCTTGATAATGTTATGCAGCTGTCGCAATACCGTTAAATTAGAGACATATTTTAACAGTAAAAAATCGTATGCCCAACTTTTTCCTACATGCCTTCAAAAGCAAAATCCATACAGAATATGGATTTTTAGCTATTTTTATTCCGTGACTTATGACAATGTCAAACTGTCCTGCCATATCCATCCATTGCCAGCTGCCTCCACCATCTCGCCAGTTGTTAGTGGCTCATATATATATATGTAGCGGTCATGTAAAATGCCTACAGTCATCTCTCCTGCTGGCAGTAAGGCCTGGTAAGTGTGGGCATGCCAGCAGTAATCATGGAGGTTTTCCCTCACACCCTGGTGGGGTGCTCTGTGTATGGCTGGGACTGGTCACATGCTCTGACTCCATGGTTAGTGATGTCAGAGATGTGTCAGCCTCAGAAGCTTACATAAGGCACAGCACTGTGTTCTAAAGTTAGTTGCTGGAAAGTTCTACCTGAGTTGCTGTCTAGTTCAAGTCCAGTTGAGGAGGAGTTCTGTCAGTTATGATATAGTAACTCCATGGGAGGCTGTGTCCAGGGACCTGGCACAGGACAGTGATTCCTGCGGGAATAGTGAATCCCTGATCTACTGTAGGTGATATACCTATCAAAAGGGAGCACTGGCGAGATGAGCGGCTGAAGATACTCCTTGTGGAGGGCAGTTGCCCTGCCGTGTCAATAAAGATGAGTTCAGCCAGAAACCCTCTCGTGTATCTATCTGGAATGAGTGTACAGAGAGGAGCACCACGGAGGAGTTCCTCGCCAGGATCATCCCCTTGCGGACGCAGGGACCCTGGTGAGGTGGAGGCGCTGCACTGGAACTAGGTGAGACTCAGCACACTACCTCAGCTGCCTGTCTGACGGGTCCTCCCCACACACCATCATGCGGGAGACTCAGGAGTCCTGTAGCCAGCAGGTGCACCATCAGGCATATTCACACTGTAATGGGGTCCGGTTAGACCACAGGGGCCAATGTGAGATTGGGTGGGTCAGGCCGGGCCAGAAATACCGTTACATTTGGAGGCGAGCTGCTGAGATCAGATCCGTCAACAGGACAGGCTTTTAGCTAGGTCACTTGGAAACAGGGAGAGTGTCTGCTGCCACTTTGTGCTGAGTAGGGACGGACCTAGGGGTAGTCAGGGGGCTGACGGGATATTGTCAGTTCGCAGGGACAACCTAGGGGCCTGAAGGGAGTGAGGGGCCTGGAGCGGGCTATAGCTGACCGAGTCACCTTGAGGCAGTGCTAGTTGGTAGGATGCCAGAAGGGACAGCCTGTTAACTTGGTCAGGAGTCCTGGAGAGGGTCTGCGCTAGGCTGACCAAGACAGGTAGACGCCCCAAGTACTGCATGGCAGAGCCAGCCAGAGTACCTAGCCATTCCAGACACTCACCGTAGGGAGCACAGACTGGGAGGAAGGAGTCACAGCAGACACTGAGAGAGTGAGCCTAGCCTGAGGTAGTGCAACACTGGGTCACACCTAGATAAGGTACACATGTGGTGGTGCATCTGAGCTAATCTTTATTGTACCGGTGTGGTGGCTGCCCCGCAGAGTGGAGCCTCATGTACGACAACTGTTATGAGAGAGTGGAGGATCCGCGTGGCGCGGAGAACGTAAAATGGCGGACAGAGGCTGATGGGGAGGGCACCCGTGGCGTGCAACCCACTGAAGAGCAGACTGTCGCTGAATTGTCCTTAACGAGTTTGCTCTGGAGCGGAGCAAAGGCCGTGGCTGCCCCGTTTTTATCCTGCCTGGGACAGCGAGGGGCCACCTTTGAAGAGTGTGAGGACATTGCAATAATTGGGGGAGAACCCCGTGAGGAGAGCGAACGAATTGACTTTTTGGGCGCCAAAACCAATCAAAATGGCGGTTCCCGCTTGCTAGGGAAACCGCATGGGCCAGGCGCAGAAAAAATGGCTGCTGCAGGACTTGCACAGAGCTGGCCGGGAATGGCGCGAACAGCAGAGCCCCGCCCTGATGGGGGGCATGGCGCGAAAGCTATGGCTGCGCCGGGATGGACAGTGACTAATTCAGCCCCTGTGCTGAGTCAACCGTTGAGTTTATGGGACCCTCCCCTGATTTCTACCAGGGGGAGTGACTTTCAATTATGGCCTGTGGGGATGCACCCACTGGGCCCAGGGACTGATATCCAGACGGCGCCACTACAAAAAGTAGTTCCGGCCGTGGAGGTGATTTGCAAGCAAAGGTACCTTGTGCAAAAAGCTGCTGCAAGGAGAAGGCGGGAACTAGCCGCGGGAGAGGACTCCAGCTCTGGGGAGGAAATTGGTGCGAAAACGCAGACCGCGCCCACCAGGACTGAGAGAGGTGCGGCCTTAATTAAGGGGCATGATATTCCCCTGTGGGACCCGCCCATTATTGCAACCCCTGGGGGCGGGTTCCAACTCTGTCAGAGAAGGGAGGAGCCGAAGCAGGGAGTGGCGGATCCAGCAACTTCCACCAGTCAGTTGCGAGGAACCACAGAGAAGGAGAGACCTGTACAGGAAGTGACTCCTGTACAAAGAATGGCCTGCTCCTCCACTGTGGGCACTATGGTCTCCACCCAGCCCTACTCAGTGCCCGGCGGGGTGCTGGTGGTGAGGGTGGCCAATACTGAGACGGTGGTCGGGCTCTGCCTACAATGCGGGCTGCCCGGAGGTACTGTGAATACGATGGCACGTTGCCCTCATTGCGGGACTTTGTATCTGTGGCCTATGCCCACATTCGTCCCAATACAGCCTGCTGACCCCCCGGTGGATGTGACACGGCGCTCTGCTGAGTCCCCGGGCGCGCTGTGGATCAACCGCGCGAGTCCCGGAGACAGGGGACTGGAGCCGGTCAAGTCGGCTGGGTCACTGGCCATTGAGGCGGCTGGATTAAACCCCGCGACAGGGGCAAAGAGACTTTCACCCCGCCCCGCGACCCCTAGGTCGGGGCGAGGGGACTACTCTGATGAGGACCTTCGTGAGCTGGCGGTAGCAAAAACGGAGCGGAAAAGACAGACGGGAAGAACGACGCCCCGTGGGGTGAGTGACCGGACGTCCCCCGCAGATCGGCGATCCGACCGACGGAGTCCCGCCATCCCAGGACATGGCGGAAATGGGAGAGAGACGCCTACACCCCTGCGGACGGGTAAGCCAAAAAGCCCTATCTCTTACCTGGTCACAACAGACGGCGTAGCGCTGGAAGGGCCGCGCCAGGCCCAACGTGCACGTGGAGGAACGGCATCACTTCCGGTGGCGACGGCGGAGCAACCGGATGTCGTCGTGGAAGAAGAGATCCCGCATGGGGGTCCAACGCGAGATGGCGACGCTTCCGGTTCCGGGGAGGACGTCACTTCCGGTGGCGACGGCGGAACCCAGGAAGGGGAAGCAGCGACGCTTCGGTGATTGGGGGAAGGTCCCCGACCGCTCGTATTGCCCAGAAAATGGAGAGACGGTTTCAGGACTGATGAGGGCGAGGAGACATCTTCCTTGGACCGGTCCACGGACAGTCAAGAGCGGGTAATAACCCCGTGGGGTCCTGTTCCATGCCCCTATACCCAACCCCATGCCCTAGCTAATGTCCCTACCCCTATCACACGGTCACCGGGTTCACCGCCCAGCTTGGAACTTGTGGACATACCTTTGGGGGGGGAGGAAAAACGGACTGGGGAGAGGCAGCTCAGTGGAGCTACGGAAGGTGATTCACGGGGAGGAGGGGAATTGAGGGTGGCGGATACAGCACCCCAACCGGCAGTAAAGGCTCCGGGGTCCTCGAGGTGGTTCAACTCGCGATCCACAAGGTCGTCAGGGGTATTTTCATTTGATGACGACCGGGAACCAGGGCCTAATCCCTTTAAGGAGACCCGGTGGTGGGCTCCACTATTTGAGGGGTACTCCGCATGGATGGACCGTACTCGGTTCCTCATCCGGCGGGAGGACGTGGTAGATTTCTGGTGGAAAGAGGGAGAGTTTACACCCGAGCAGAGGGACAGGGAACTACAGAAGAGGTGGTTCCAGCTGGAGCGTAGAGACATAGCGCCCATGGGTCCTGACACACTGTCAGATCCAGTAGATTCTGATGAGCCCCTATCATGGGTGTTACCTGGGAGGGCAGGTAATGCTGATCTGACCAGGGTCAGTAGGGCGGAGAGGGCTATAATAGTCAAATATAAAAAATCCCATGGGTTGGAGTATCCCTATGTTCCGGAGCCCCTGATGGATGAAATTGAGGACAATAGGGAAACGTGGCTCCAAGAAACTATAGAGCTGTATTTAGCCAATAGGGGGAGTGACATTGTAGGTAAGAAGGCGGAAGAAAGGATAGACACCCTGATGCGAGTGTGGAGCATAGGGAGAAATGTTCACAAACATAGGGTGACCTATGTGCCAGAGAGAGGATCACCTAGGCATTATTATGTTACGGTCCTGGATATGGGTAACCGGGAAGTGAGGAAACCTGACCCAGATCACTATTATTAAGGGGGTACTGAGACATTACGCGGGTTCGTGGCTGCTGGTCGGGGCGGGCTTGGCGGATGACTGTATTCATGTGTACTGTATTATGAGGAAATTTGTGTGATGTTAATTATGTTTTGTGTTGCAGTGCTTCCTGGAAAGAGGTATGCAAATTTAGGTCCCAGCGAGGACGATGGGATTCACCAGGGGGAGTATGTAGCGGTCATGTAAAATGCCTACAGTCATCTCTCCTGCTGGCAGTAAGGCCTGGTAAGTGTGGGCATGCCAGCAGTAATCATGGAGGTTTTCCCTCACACCCTGGTGGGGTGCTCTGTGTATGGCTGGGACTGGTCACATGCTCTGACTCCATGGTTAGTGATGTCAGAGATGTGTCAGCCTCAGAAGCTTACATAAGGCACAGCACTGTGTTCTAAAGTTAGTTGCTGGAAAGTTCTACCTGAGTTGCTGTCTAGTTCAAGTCCAGTTGAGGAGGAGTTCTGTCAGTTATGATATAGTAACTCCATGGGAGGCTGTGTCCAGGGACCTGGCACAGGACAGTGATTCCTGCGGGAATAGTGAATCCCTGATCTAGGTGATATACCTATCAAAAGGGAGCACTGGCGAGATGAGCGGCTGAAGATACTCCTTGTGGAGGGCAGTTGCCCTGCCGTGTCAATAAAGATGAGTTCAGCCAGAAACCCTCTCGTGTATCTATCTGGAATGAGTGTACAGAGAGGAGCACCACGGAGGAGTTCCTCGCCAGGATCATCCCCTTGCGGACGCAGGGACCCTGGTGAGGTGGAGGCGCTGCACTGGAACTAGGTGAGACTCAGCACACTACCTCAGCTGCCTGTCTGACGGGTCCTCCCCACACACCATCATGCGGGAGACTCAGGAGTCCTGTAGCCAGCAGGTGCACCATCAGGCATATTCACACTGTAATGGGGTCCGGTTAGACCACAGGGGCCAATGTGAGATTGGGTGGGTCAGGCCGGGCCAGAAATACCGTTACATATATATCATACATTTTAAGTTATGGTGTGTGAAAAAGGCAACAGAAAACCTCCACCGTTAGCATATAGCCAATAAAGAATATCACTTGTGAGCACATTCACATGTCTTAGATAGATCTGCAACCCTGCCTTTCAACCATTATCACCTCGCATACAGTGCTCCCGCTGCAGCAAGGGATTCTGGGAAATGACACCACCTTCTTCATAAAATATTTCCATAAGACCAATACTGACAAATCTAAGGCCCCTTTTGCTGAGGGGGCTAATGGTGTCAGGCCAACAGGATCATAACCCACAACCTCTGCTATTCTGGCCAGCAGCTCTAGCATTGAACTAAACCAGATGCAGGAAGCTCTACTGCTCACACCTTTAGCCCCCCTAACACTGACTTACTTAAAAGCAGACCACTTCCACTTCCTGGTTGCCAGTTGAATGTGCCTCGTGCACAGAAAAGAGCACACCTGAGACACATGGGAGATACTGTATGTGACAGTGGAGATTCACAGAATATGTTTGTGTTTATGCTAGAGTTGCTGAGTATAAACAATGCGATTTGTAATAGAGAATATGGATTTTTAGCTATTTGTCAGGTCACGGAATAAAATGTCAAACTGTGCGATCTTGCAAGGACAAACTCGCAGTTACTTTAATATGCCCCATATAATGTTATTAAAAAGTAATTGTCCATGCTCAGATGTGCTGCAAATGGTAAAACTGATAACAATGTAAAATTTTGGGCCGTATTGACTAAGCAGTGCTACCTCATAAGACACCTTCGGCACCAGAAGACCTTCTCTAGAATGGGCTGTATCTTCCAGCATCAGAAGGTGTCTTATGGGGTAGAACCACTTAGTAAATATGTCTCTGAATCTTTCTATTTTAATTAGTGTAACGGCTGGACCCCCTTGTCTGACCCACCCAATCTCACATTGGCCCGTGTGGTCTAACCGGTCCCCATTACGTGATCGTGTATGGTGGTGCACCTGCAAGTAACAGGACTCCTGAGTCTCCCGCTTGATGGTATTAGGGGATGTCATCAGGACAGTTAGCTGAGGTAGTGGGTGCGAGTCCAACTTACATCATGTGCAGCGCCTCCACCTCATCAGGATCTATGCTTCCGCAGGGAGATGGTCCTGGTGAGGAACTCCTTCTTGGTGGTGACTGCCACTGTAGAGTAATCTCACACTCACACATTGGGGTTTTCCTTAACAAGGCCATCTTTATTGTAGTTTGGGATGTAGCAGGCTGCCCCATGCAGCTGCCGGCTCTAGCCGCACATCTCTTCGTGCTGTCCCTTTGCCAGGTACGCCCTCCCGTATTGAAGTGGAATTCCCTCTTCTCCTAGGGAGATCACCCCTGTGTCAGGTCCCTGGACACAGAGTGGCTTAGACAGACTTGATTGGTCAACCTGGACCGCTAGTTACTGCACTAGGGTCACAAAGTGTTCCTACAATCCCTTATGCAGGAGCATACACTTTACCAGCTACTTCACACAACTGCTGGTCAACCCAACACTAACTGACAGTGTTGTGCCTTATATACTTCAGGAGGCAGGCGCATCTCTGATGTCACTATCCAGAGACTCAGAGCATACAGCCACTCCCCTCCATACATAGGGCACCTCACCAGGGTGTGAGGGAAAACCTCTATAACTACTGCTGACATACCTGTACTTATCAGGACTTACTGCCAACAGAGAGGAAAGTAGTATACCATTATTATGCATGGCTATATTAGCAAGGTAATTTAACATTTAAATATGCAAGTAGAATTTTTCCTCAGATATCCCCGGTGGATGGATTATTTATAAGTGACGATTGTTATAGATATGTAAATAAATCTCTCTCCCTCACTCTCCCACTCCCCCCTCTTACTCCCCCCACCCCCCCCCTCTCTCTCTCTCTCTCTCTCTCTCTCTCTCTCTCTCTCTCTCTCTCGCTCTCTTTCGCTCTCTCTCTCTCTCTTTCTCTCTCTCTCTCAGTCTCTCTCCCTCTCCCTCTCCCTCACTCTCTCAGTCTCTCTCCCTCTCCCTCTCTCTCTCTCTCTCTCTCTCATTACTTACCTACACCAATTTCCTTGGAATACCTGTGCAATGGAATTCAAAATGTATAAGTTTATATTCATTGAATTAAGATTGTATTTAATATTTGATGTAGGACTTACAGTACATTTCATTGCACAAATTCTGAACATTTGGAAACACTTCCCAGTGGTAAAACAGACTTCGATGTGAATTATTACATTTCGCCACTGCCCTTCCTGTGTGGAAAACATTTAATATATTTCTCATGTTCTTCACTGTTTATGTCTAGATGAACACCCACATGTTCTTTATTTTTACTGCTAGATATAGCCATTTGTTTAACTATCCATGCGAGAAATTAGTTTACACCATTCTACAACATAGCAATTGTTTTAACATTATTTCACTGCACACAGTTTCACTGTTTTCATTAATAGTGTATATTCTTCATTCACTGTATTATATTTGGACCCTATGCTATTTAAGAGATAGTGTGAGAGTAACAGAGACAGAGAGAGCCTGGTATGATATGTATGTATGTCTTTATTTATATAGCACCATTAATTATATAGAGCTTCACAGCAGTAATACAGTACATGTGACAATAATAACAAATAATAGTAACAAATAATATAAATAACACATAAAGGGGAGAAGTGTTTCAGAAATAAAAGTAATATTTAGGAAAAAGAGTCCCTGCTCCGAAGAGCTTACATTCTAATTGGTTGGTAGGAAGGACGTACAGAGACAGTAGGAGGGCATTCTGGTAAGCGCGTCTGAAGGAGCCAAGGTTTATGTATGTATGCAGTGTAAAACTATCACTCATATGAGGTACTCATATGCTTGCTTAAGCAGGTGTGTTTTGAGTTGGGTCTTAAAGGTGGATAGAGAGTGTGCTAGTTGGATATTGAGATGAAATGCATTTCAGAGGTGTGGGGCATTCAGCGAAAAAGGTTTAAGGTGGGAGATGGCTTTAGATACAAAAGGGGTAGAAAGAAGACATCCTTGAGCAGAACGCAAGAGTCGGGATAGTGTATAGCAAGAAAATAGGGCTGTGATGTATGGAGGACAGAAGAGGGTAAAGCTTTAAAAGTGAGGAGGAGAATGGAGTGTGTGATACAGGATTTGATAGGAAGTCAGCAGCAGCATTTAGGATAGATTGCAGGGGAGACAGGTGAGAGGCAGGAAGGCCGTACAGCAGGAGGTTGCAGTAGTCAAGACAGGAGAGAATGAGGGTCTGTGTCAGAGTTTTTGCAGTTGAGCAACAGAGGAAAGGGCGTATCTTTGTAATACTCCAGAGGAAAAAACTATAGGTTTTAGCTACCCTTTGAATGTGAGAGAGGCGTCGAGTGTGACCCCTAGGCAGTGTGCTTGGGCTACTGGGTTAATGATAGTACTTCCAACAGTAATGTGGAAGGAGGTAATAGGGCCAGGTTTGGGAGGAAGTATAAGGAGCTCTGTTTTTGCCATGTTAAGTTTCAGTCGGCGGAGGGCCATCCTTGATGATATTCAAGAGAGACATTCAGAAACTTTGGTCTCTATAACAAGTGTAAGGTCAGGGGTTGAAAGGTAAATTTGTGTGTCATCAGCATAGAGGTGATATTTAAACCGAAAGATGTGATTAGGTCACCTAGAAAGAGTGTGTAAAGAGAAAAGAGAAGCGATCCCAGGACAGGGCCCTGGGGTACCCCTCAGAGAGATCGATAGAGGAGAAGGTGTTAGCAAAAGGGACACTGAAAGTATGATGGGAGATGTAAGAGGAGATCCAGGATAGAGCTTTGTTACAAATACCAAGAGTATGGAGAATGTGAAGGAGAAGAGGGTGGTCCACAGTATCAAACGCTGCAGAGAGGTCGAGTAATATGAACAGAGTGTAATGACCTCTGTCTTTGGCAGTATAGAGGTCATTAGTTATTTTTGTGAGGCTGTTTCAATGAAGTGAGCAGTGTTGTAGCGGGTCTAGGAGAGAGGATATGTTGAGAAAAGGGAGCAAGCGAGAGAATAAAAGATGTTCAAGGAGTTTAGAGGCAAAGGGCAGGAGGGAGACAGGTGGATAGTTAGAAAGACAGGTAGGGTCAAGCTTGCTGTTTTTGAGTAATGCTATAACATGTTTGAAGGAAGAGGTAAAGGTACAGAGTAGAGGGAGGAGTTAAAAATATGTTTGAGCGTAGGGATTATAGTAGGAGCAAGAGGTTTTAGGAGATGGGAGGGAATGGTTTCAAGAGGGCAGGTGGTAGAGGGAGAAGATGAACTCAGCAACATCACATCCTCCTCTGTGGCAGTGGAGAAAGAGTCGAGGAAGGCAGGAGGAGAGTTAGGAAGAGTTGTAGGATGGGTGGGGGTACAAAGGGGATGTCCTTACGTATGGATTCCATCTTTTCCTTGAAATAGTCGGCAAAGTACTGTACTGAGGTGAGATGGAGGAAGAAGAACATGATATGCTCCATGCCAAAATAACATGATATGCTCCATGACATAAGTCCTTCAAAATAAAAATAAAACTTTTCATTCGTTTGCAGAATATTCAAACTGAATACGGTTAGAGGCTATTTTTGTAACCTTTTACACAGCTGCACACACTAAATATATCTTGCCACTCCTCATTACCTAGTCTCATATTCATCTGATAGCTTGTATATACCAGACCTGCACTGTTGACTGCTTGCACTTTCTTACAGCAGGTGTCAAGCAACAGAGATCAGCAGCATCCTCAAGAACTGAACATACAGTACATATGATTAAAATATTGGTTTAACCCCTCTCTACCCCCCTAAGGGAGATCTGATGGTAAATAGAGTGTTAGTGTACGGTGGTGCATACCTGTTGGATATCAGGAGGTCTGAGTCTCAGCAGATGTAGTGGGAGTCAGACAACAGGACAGGCTTTTAGTTCTCTGGTTCTCTTGGTACAGCGCCTCCATCCTGGATGGCTCCTGCCAAAGACAGGGGTTCTCCCCACAAGCACTTCTCCAATAACGTACGCCAAGGCCATGGATGGTACAACTAGTTTATTGGAACCAGCATACTTCATCTGCACTTATCATCCCTGAACTAAGCCCAGAGGCTTGAGGCCCCTGAGGGTAGACCTTCACCCCCGTACCCCCTGATGGGATAAAGCAGAATCATGCCCCCTCCCTAGGGAGCAGGCTGCACTGCAACTCCCACTAGGTAGGGAACCTGGGGGAGGGGTTAGTAACCCTACCCCAATACTGGGCATGTTTAAGATGATGAACAGGCATCATACCATACTGCATGTGACCCAGTAAACATCCCCCCAAGGCATGATGCTCCCAACTGCAATTGGGCCTGCACCTGGACATGGCAACAAATTATCCAGTGCCCCACAGAACTCACATGCTGGCTCATGTGAGAGGGATTAAACCCTAACAGTGCCTACACCTTACCAGGACTTACATGCCAGAGAGCACATAGCCAGGGATCATGGCTACATTGGATTGCTGTTTTAAACTTTGATCTAGACATTAAAAAGAAACTCCTCATAGTTGCATTATATTTATCAAATGATTCCAAGTGACTGAAAAGGGCTGAGTTGCGTACCATTCATGCATGAGCAAAAAGCACAAATGAGCACAAAATATTGTTTGGTACCTGTGCTTAAGATTTATGTACTACCACCTTGGTTAGACCACTCTGGGCCAGCCACATTGGAGTCAGACTCTGTCCAAGTCTATTAAGAACTAGAGATGGGCACATTTTTGCCAAAAATTAGAGTTCGCTGCAAAAATATTCCTTGCGCTTAAAAAAAAACTAAAAAAAACACCATTTGTTTTTTTTAAATGTGAAAATATGTGCATACAGTAAGTACACACAGAGAATGTTCACTTGCAGACAAATATTTGGTTGTAAGAAGAGTTTTGCAAGGTAGAAATGGAGAACTTTTGCTTGTAGATGAAAGATTGCATGTTCACATGGGAGATTAGGCCAGGATTTTAAGGAGAAGGGGAACCTCATAAATCTTCTTGTGTCCTGATTTCTTTCTCCGCATTTTCCCTTTTGGGGTTATACCACCACCGCAATTTATTTGTTTGTACGTGTTTTTTCACTCCGTCCTTGTAGTTTTTTATGCCTTTTATAGAGTCTGATTAAACTACTCACATTACTGTAGAATTGTACTGTTGCGGCCGGGCTGAGTCTAATGCAGCTGCCCCCGCAGTTTAAAAATAGCGCTGGCGGCGCGATGCAGTCACCGGCCGAAAAACGGCCGGTTTTCCCGCACCTCGGGCGCTTTCAATAGTAAGCGCCATTAGCGCTTATCCTTTGAAACGGCCGCCGCGCGGGAAACTCCATTTTTAGACATAGCCCGCTATGCACCCGGCGAACTTTAGACTCAGCCCGGCCACATCAGTATCTTAGGGGCCGATTCACTAAGCTACGTTAACTAGCGCTAAAATGGGTTGTATCGCTCGGCCGCTAAAGGCTGAAGCCATAAGCGCTATTCACTAAGGCTGTTTGGTGCGTTTACGGCCGGCCTTGGCGAAAAGGGCCATAGCGCACGGTCACCTTTTTCCCCCCTGTTATCGTGCTAAAAGTTATTTAGCAGGAAAACTATTATAAACAAAGCAGCCTGTAAGAACTGCATGGAGACGCTGCGTCTCAATGCACGGCTCTTACAGGCGATCGTGCTGTACAATTATGAGTTTTAATAGTAGTATACATGATCAGGGGGTCTCCTGAGCTGAACCGCATTGGTTTCAGGTCCGGGGACCCCCTACTTCAGGAGATACAGGCCCCGTTATGGGGTGCCGGCAACCCTTGCAGAATTTAAATGTCCCCGTCACGTGACGCGGGAGCTTTAAAAGTGCAGGGGATACCGGCACCCCATAATGGGGCCTGTAACTCCTGAAGTAGGGGGTCCTCGGACCTGAAACCAATGCGGTTCAGCTCAGGAGACCCCCTGCACATCTACACTAGTATTAAAAAACAGATTACAATAAATAATAATTCATTACCATAGCGGGTATCCGCTATGGTAATGAAGCTGCATTAATGTACATTTTAATAATAGTGTGTGGGAGCAGGGGGCCCCCTGCTACCGCACAATATTAATAAAATACATTAAAGCAGCTTCATTACCTTAGCGGCTATCCGCTAAGGCAATGAATGGGTTAAGGCATAATAGCATGTTTACTAGGGACAATTGCCCCCAAAAAACATATCAATATACCACACACATCCCCCCGCCCCCTAACACATACACTACATTAATGGGCAAAATTACTATTATCCACATATGGATAATAATGCATTTGCCCATTAAATATACATTAATCACAATAAATAAATGTTGTACTCACCCTTGTCCGGCACCCACGACGAAGGCCACCAGCATCTTCCTCCTCATCCATACACTGTGGTGCTGAAAAATATACACAATAAGAAAAAGAGCCAAACTAATGTCCCCTAACCCCTTAATGACCTTAGCGGTTATTAACCGCTACAGTCATTAAGGGGTTAAGCCACCCTGACCCGATACCCACCCTCCACCCATTTATTTTTACAGTGGCTTCATATATATATATACTGTATATGCATGATTAACCAATATACAAATAAATACTGTACATGGCCAAATACAAATCTCTCCAAATATCAACTAGCAGCAAGCAAAATCAATATCTAATAAATCAAATACAAACACTGAATTTGACAATGTGTACAGTACATGATACAATTAATATTTGCATCGTGTATACCATGTCAACCAATGCTCCAAATCAAATACACTAATCCAAACAAGATACAAATACAATCATTAAAGAAAAACAAAGCATCAACACAATTAAATTACCATCAATTAATCCAATCCCCAATCAATTACAATCCAATTCAATTACACACTTCAAATCCTACAATCAAACCATTGTGAAAAAGAATCTATGTCAAAGTAACCATCAAACAAAATCTATCTTCCAAAAATAAGCCAATAAAATAATCTATAGCAACCAGCCTTTAACTAAACATTTGCAAAAATGAAATGTACATTAGCAACACATTTTTACACAAAGCAGCAAATTACAATTAAAAAAAACATCCAAACAAGGCAAGCCAACAAGTTTTTATTATACCTGTATGTATGTCCATCTATAGTTTACAGACATAAATACAGGTGCAATAAAAGAGCCTTAAAAACAATTGAATCACATTAAAAATCAACATACAATACAACCACTGATTTGTCCTGTACGTATGTATACCCATAGTGACATACATAAATTCAGGCCAAATAAATGGACATAAAAAAAAATGGACGTCAGAAAAAAAATGCCAAAAAACCTGTAAAATAAAAATAAATAATAAATAAAAATAAAATATATTTTATTTTTTTACTTACATTAGATGAACCACTCACAGCAATCAAGGGGAACCGGAAGCACTGGAACAGCTAATCCAACAACAGGAACCAGGTAACCATAAAATAAAAAAACCATTACAATCCACAAGTGTCTGTATCTTCCTTTTTCTATTTGTAATCCATAGTGGGGGTCTTCTCCGTCTTCTTCTGTCTTCTTCTGTCTTCTTCCGGGGTCTTCTTATCTTCATCCACCATGCCCTGTTCTTCTTTCTTCATAGGAGAATGGAGTTCCCACACTCTGATTGGCTACCATACCATGTGAGGCCGGACATCTTTCTTTTCATGACGTCATCTTAAAGGCAATTAAAGCACAGCCATTCTGATTAGCTGTGCTTTCATTGCCTTTAAATGACATCATCATTTTTTTTTGTCGGCCAAAACACATGGTTTTCACGGCCCAATAAGGACCGTGAGAACCATATGACGAAAATGTGACGTCATAGGCCTATACAAGCTTATGTCGTCTGATTTTGAGGCTAGACGCCGAGGAGGAAAGACCTCCTATGATGAAAGAAGACCAGGGCGTGGCAGATGAAGATAAGAAGACCCCGGAAGAAGAAGACGGAGAAGACCCCCACTATGGATTACAAATAGAAAAAGAAGATACAGACACTTGTGGATTGTAATGGTTTATTTTATGGTTACCTGGTTCCTGTTGTTGGATTAGCTGTTCCAGTGCTTCCGGTTCCCCTTGATTGCTGTGAGTGGTTCATCTAATGGTAAGTAAAAAATTAAAATGTATTCTATTTTTATTTTACAGATTTTTTGGCATTTTTTTCCTGACGTCCATTTTTTTTTTATGTCCATTTTTTCCGCCTGAATTTATGTATGTCACTATGGGTATACATACGTACAGGACAAATCAGTGGTTGTATTGTATGTTGATTTATAATGTGATTCAATTGTTTTCATGCTCTTTTATTGCACCTGTATTTATGTCTGTAAACTATAGATGGACATACATACAAGTATAATAAAACATTTGTTGGCTTGCCTTGTTTGGGTGTTTATTGGAATTGCAATTTGCTGATTTGTGTAAAAATGTGTTGCTAATGCACATTTCATTTGAGCAAATGTTTAGTTAAAGGCTGTTTGCTATAGATTATTGTATTGGCTTATTTTTGGAAGATAGATTTATTTGAATGGTTACTTTGACATAGATTATTTTTCACAATGGTTTGCTTGTTGGATTTGAAGTGTGTAATTGATTTGGATTGTAATTGATTGGTGATTGGATTAATTGATGGTAATTTAATTGTGTTGATGCTTTGTTTTTCTTTAATGATTGTATTTGTATCTTGTTTGGATTAGTGTATTTGATTTGGAGCATTGGTTGACATAGTATACATGATGCAAAGATTAATTGTATGATGTACACATTGTCAAATTGAGTGTTTGTATTTTGATTTATTAGATATTGATTTTGCTTGATGCTGGTTGATATTTGGAGAGATTTGTATTTGACCATGTACAGTATTTATTTGTATATTGGTTAATCATGCATATACAGTATATATATATATGAAGCCACTGTACAAATAAATGGGTGGAGGGTGGGTATCGGGTCAGGGTGGCTTAACCCCTTAATGACTGTAGCGGTTAATAACCGCTAATGTCATTAAAAGGTTAGGGGACATTAGTTTTTGTTTTTTTTCTTATTGTGTATATTTTTCAGCACCCCAGGGTATGGACGGGGAGTAATATGCGGGTGACCTTCATCGTGGGTGCCGGACAAGGGTGAGTACAAAATGTATTTAATGTTTTTATTGTGATTAATGTATATTTAATGAGCAAATGCATTATTATCCATATGTGGATAATAGTAATTTTGCAAATTAATGTAGTGTATTTGTTAGGGGATGGGGGTATTTTTTTACAGTATTGTTTAATTTTTGGGGGCACACCATTGGTACCGCAGGCCCGTGGACGGCCGCGGGGACCCCCGGACTCCCCCGGACGCCCGCGGGGACCCCCGGACACCCCCCCGGACACCCCTGGACACCCTCGCAGGCCTGTTGTATCGATGGTGTGCCAGCAAAAAGGTAAACAATGACATTTTTTCTAAGTCCAGCTCCTTTTGCGCCTGCCTTTAGCTGGCGCGTTTGTTTGCCGCATTTTTTAAGGCCGATTCACTTAGCGCTGCTTAGTGAATCAGTAGTACTGGCAAAAATCAACGCAATAGACTGATCGTGCGCATTTTGCGCCGAGGGCAAAAAAAAAGCCCTTTTAAGACCGATAAAGCGCAGTTATCACTGCTTAGTTAATCGCACTGCAGCCTTATTGGGCTTAAAGGGTACTTTGCGCTCTTAAAGCCCTTTAACGTAGCTTAGTGAATCGACCCCTTAATCTCTAAAAGGGAAATACTTTCCTTTTTTTTAACTGACTTTATTTTTGAATTTTCCAAAAAAAGGAAAGGGTGGTACAGAATGAAAAAGGTGTGACAGGGCACAGACAATAAAAAATAAAAACACGTACACAGGCGACACGTTTTATCCGAGCACGGCTAGCACCGCAAGCCGGGGGATGCCCCGGCGTGCTAGCCGCACTCCCTCAGCGTGCCGCGCATCACCGATGCGCGGTCACGCGTCATCGGGTGCCTGCGCCCCCTGCACGGGCGTCCAGGGCTCCCCGAGGGAGCCCTGGTGTCCCGCGATGTGGGGGACGGCGGCAGGGGGTTCCGGGGGACCCGGCGGACCCAGCAGCGGGAGGGAGAAAGCCCCGATCTGAGGGCGCTCCTCCGTTGCTTCGGCGCGACCCGGCACCCTCCGGCGCGCGCCAGGTTACTGCTGCGGCTGAGAACGGGCAAATGCTCGAATAAACTCGGCCGCAGCAGTAAATAAAGAAATTGGGGGATAGTTGCTCAACAGAAATACTGTTAATGGGGTAGGGACATTAGTGGGGACAGAATCGGGAATCGTGTACAACTGGGCAACCACCTAGCCACCCATTCAGGCATGGTAACACCCCACTACCTGCGACCCGAGACCACAATTCATGGGTCCCACACTTTAGAATAACTTGAAAACTGATCTGACAGGTAGCTAGTTGTTCTTTCCATAGCCATCACCTCCCAGATACGTTTATGGCCCACACAAGGTGGTTATATTTGCTTCAAGTGGATAGCTATGCAACATCTGGAGGCCAGAATAATATGGGAAAGTAACTTTTGGGACACACATGTAATCATTATACTTGTCTGTTTAAGAGAGTTATCCACGGGTCTTGATGCAGGGACGTCGCCAATACTCTATGAGAGTGGATTTGTCCACCCACAATGTGTCAATATTAGGGCACTTCCACCAGACATGGAGAATTGTGCCGACCTGCCCACATGTTCTGGAACACTCCCAGGTAGCATGTATCATTATAGATCTTATGGAGTTTCTCTGGGTTGATGTACCACTTTTGTAACAGAAAAAAAGGTGGCGCCAATCAAATATCAGAATACAAGACAATAGCAATTCAATTAAGGTAAACAAATAAATTCCAAATTAATAGTGTCTGCAGAGTCCTGCTGCTAGAGTACAACGGAGGTATTCCAATCACTCCAAAAAAAGAAGCTCGTGCAGAAAAAGGAAGTCCTCCAGCGCATAGACTCAGTTCAACGTCCCAAACAAGTGTATGTGGGAAGAGACAGACAAAACACAATCTGCTGCATCATACTGGGGACAGGGATGTATACTGCCACAGCAACCAGTGAATAACTTAAAGATGGTAGAGAGAAAGGAACATAGTGTAATACAATTTTAATAACAATAGTTAGATAAAAAAGAATGTACTCACAAACGGCTCATAAAAGAGGCATAAGTGAATAGCTTCTCAGCCTTATTTTGGTCCACTTCAGCTCTCCCATGTCTGTCCCTCTGCCCTAATGCTCCGGGGTTGCTCCGTGGTGATTTTCTCAGCTGCTCCTGGATCCCTCTTAGTCTCTGCTTGACGGTGGCTCCCCCAGTCTTGTTCACAGCAAGGTTTGAGCCCTCCGATTCCGTGCCTATAAGGGTCCGGATTGCGCAGCTCCACAGAGGTTCATCATGGTCAATGATGATGAAGTTTGACCATTGTAAGCCACCATACTCCACTAAACCAGCGATAGACCAGCTGACACCCTGACGAACCTCTGGGGAGCTGAACAATCTGGACTCTGGTAGGCACGTAATCGGAGGGCTCAAACCGTTCTGTGAACAAGATTAGTTGTAGTACCACATGAGGGCAGCCATTTTAGATTTAATGACATCATCTTAAAGGGAAATGAAGCACAGCCATTCTGATTGGCTGGCTTCATTCCCTTTAAATGTCGTAATTGAAAAAAAAAGGCACATGATTCTCACAGCCAATTACAGGCGTGAGAACCATTTGCCAATCAAATGTGACGTTACAGGGCATATATAAGGCCGTGACGGCTCATTTGAGCTCAAGAAGATGATGAGGTAACATCGTGGATGTAATATGGGGTTGGATTGACAGATGAAGAAAAAGAAAGAAATGGTCACAGATGAAGAAAGATGAAGGTGATACCACATGAAAGAAGAATTTTGTAACCTGGTCTGGATCTTCACCGTGGATGGCATCGGATTGTGTTTTGTGACATCACCGGACGAGAGCTTGCTGATTCCCCGGAATTCGGAGGGCCAACGCTTCTAAAGGTAAGATCAATATTGAATGTATGTACTTTTATTTTTACAGGTTTTTGTATTGAATTTTTCTATTTTTATGTTTTTCAATGCCCATTGACTGCTGATGTATTAATCTGTACCTGTTTATGGTACAGATGAATACAGTAATAGCCAATGAATTTTTTGGCAAATGCATTTCTTCTGTTGACTGTTATATTTTCTATGTATGTTTATTGTTTTGATTAAATTGTGTTTAATTGTTTTTATTTGTATAGATTGTTAAGCGTTTTTATTTAATGATGTCATTTGTTGGCTAATGGTTAAATGTATGTGTTGCCTAGTGGATGTATTAATTAATTGATGTTTTGGTTACTGCTTTTACAGTATACTGTTGTGATGACTTGATTTGATTTGTATTTTTTTACAGATTGTTGGGCGTTTTTATTTAATGATGTAATTTGTTGGCTAATGGTTTAATTTATGTGTTTAACAGCGCGGCACCATTCAACCTATATATTTTTATTATTCATGTTTCAAGGTGTATTTTATTGTTGTCAAACGGTTTGCTGAACACCGAGTTGATTTCCTCTTTTGCGCATGTGCCGCGCTGTTGCCTGCCTCTGTGGTTGCCAAGTGATGTCTGAATCACTACTGGCAGACGCTGTTACTCAAAACAGAGTGGGCGCTCTGACGTCACAGAAGGCCCCGCTGGACCACGCCGTCACGCTGCCTGACTGATCGGGAAACACAGTGAGGTCTGCAGAGGAACCTGTGTACTACTTGCGAGCAAAGGACAACCACTCCCCAGGATCCTCTAAGCGCATTGACGCTATTTACAGGACATTGAGACTGTGGCAGAGTCATCAATTATCTGGCATTTCACCTACCTGTAGGTGGAAAGGAGAGTGAAGCTCTGGTGGTTCCTGGTTGCAGACGCTGGTAACTGCCACTCTGTGGCTCTATGCTTGATTAATCTACCTTGATGTACGCATAACCTTGAAACACCTTATATATAAACATAGTTTATTACATTTTTCACGATGAGTGTTGTGTGCTTTGTTTGTTTTTTTGTTACTAGATTCTAGGGTCTTGGGCTACCCTTTACACAGCAGCAGACGCTCATCTACATTGGTATATATTTATTTACCTTTTCCACATGGTGGGGTGTGGTTTTTTTATTTAAATTGACATCACAATTAACACTTTGTATTAAGTATATATTTTAGTGCGCACTTATTTGTTTTTTCTATGTGTGTGTGTAGATCTGCTGTGTTGTGTGTTGAGCTGCTGTGTTTGTGTGTGTGTGTGGGTGGGTGTGGGTGTGGGTGTGTGTGTGTACACAGAGGGGGCGGCAGTGTGTGGATATAGATATCTGCAGTGTAAGTGTATATAGAGGGGGATTCATGTAGTTACCATTTTATATTAATAAAGAAATCTATTTAACTATACAAAAGTGTCTATTATTTATGAAAAAAGTCTACATTTAGCCTATAATAGTAATAATCCCCTCAGAACAGGGCATTACTGGCATTACTGGGTTAAAGTCCCTCGGCTTCGCCTCGGGCCTTCAACTCTTCCAGCCAGGGCATTATTGGCCAGTAATGCCCTGTTCTGAGGGGATTATTACTTAAATAAAACCCCCGCGATTGCCTGTGAGAGGCGCGCAGTTAGAGTGACTGATTTCTGTGCGTCTATTACAGACAGGCAGACCCTCGTGGGACTCACACATCCGGGACCCCTGCTGTGTTAATCCGATGGGCCATTATGTCTGCAGCAGCAATATAGTGAATATATTGCAACCTACACGCTGCACAACGCAAAATGTACCCTGGTTAATATTCGAATAACGGCCGCTGCATCTGTATATTGAATACTCAAAATTTATATTTCTTATTTAGTTCCACTAAGATGCTAATAAAGTAATTTAAGCATGAACTATCCTGCATGAAATGAAGAAGTATATGATTACCCTTAATAATTGTTTTCTCTGAGATATGATTCTGTTTCTTATTCATAAAGTCTGACTGCATGGAGACATGAAAGCACAGCCCTATCCTACAGCAAGAAAAGGTTAAAAGTATTCTATTTGATTTCAGGAAATGGATTTTAAGGTTTCCAGGCAATCCCACTTTGTAAATAAATATTTTTTTTATATTTCTGATCACAGGATATTAAAGTAAGATTTAGTGGTAAGATTTGTATTAATTGACGCAGGCAGTAATATTTTATTCAGATGTGTATCTTGTTACCAAACAAAACAAACAAGAGAGAATGTCAAAAAAGTTGGTTATAATGTCTGAAAAGTCATGTGCTCTCATGCTCCTAGTCTTAGAAATACAATCCAGATGGAAAACATGACCTACAGTACAGTACATACTGTGTTTATTAGCGAGTTATGGTGCAATGCATTATTCTTATTATTATTTGTGTTAAGCAGCATAAAATCTACTGTAGAGTTTAGAGACAAAAGGCCAATTTGTATGGATAATTTGGGGCTCTCATAGAATAGGAGAGAAAAATACAGGTTTAATGAAAACAGTTAATTACATGAAACTTTGGGTGGAGGTGTTTATAATTTGACACAAAACACTTTACTCGGCAAGAGGTATACTGTAGTTACTTGAATGCATTCTCATCCAGAATCAGGAGTCCTGTGAATGAATACTTGTAGATACTGTAGCAAGAGAACTTGCTTATTAAAGAGCAATCTTAATAGTAGTTGATAATTTTCCCCAAAAATATTTAAATACATTAACATATGTCTAGTCAATTCGTATAACAAATGGAAAAAAAAAACAGAAGCATGTAGAGTTTTGAACATTTTTAGCAAATCGGGCAAAATTTGCCAATTTTTCTAAATACAAATTTTAGCAAAACAAAAAAGCTTTTTTGCTCCACAAAAATGTATGACGCAAAACTTGAAGACTGTCGCTAAACATTAGATGAAAATCCAGAGATAAGTAATAATCGGATGTAATTGGGACAAGTTAGTGCGCACACTAAATGCTCAACTTACCAACTTGAAGTATCTTCCATGATTACGACCACCAATAATGGGTGGCATGTAAGTACAGTACAGTTTTTATTCCTAAAAAGGGTCCTATTTTGTCATATACCATAAAACCATAAATGCAAAGTACATGTTTGAAAGTCTTACACTGAGAACCACTAGTGGTCAAAGGGATCTGGATATAATTAGATTTAATAACTTAGTTATTTTGGTATAGAAAAAACTTGGGGAGCGCTCTTAAAATTAAATGCAAATATATGTGCAAAATACAATAAATATTGTAAATAATTCAGTGATGTGCAAGAAAATTTAAACCATATATTCTTAAAAAATTTTAGTGCAAAGAAGGGAAAAAGTGCATAAGAGACAGTTATATGTGGGAAAAAATATATTATATTCATCCATAAACTGCTTGGATGTTGTTGCTTATATGGTAACTGTAGTGGACTTCAATCTTCCTCCCAGGGTTATAGGAGACAAAAAGGAAAACAGATCCAATGGTGCAGATAGAAGTGAATATATTGAAATACACATGTAAGCTTTAAAATATACACTTAGATTTAAATCTTATGATACAGGTGTTTTAAATGTTTCTTTGGTGCTGTGGTCCTTCAAAGTCCTAGTTTTCAGCTGTCCCCCTCTCTTTCCAGCAGTCACTTCCTGGTCTGTGACGTCACGGAGTCGCGTCTCGCAATACTTGGGGTTAAACTTCTGTAGCTGCTCTGCGGACCACCAGGTCACTTCTAACATGCCTCCTCACAATGACAGGCTCTCTAATTCAACGCGTTTCGCCTGATGGCTTCGTCAGGGGTTCCTTACTGTCTGTCATTTGTTGTTTATATACACTCTAAGCAATCACTCTTTAATTATAAAATATCTACACTTCATCTCAAATTGTTAAAGATAGAAATAAACTGAGTGATATTTATAAAAACAAAGTTACACAGATCTCTCCCATAATTACATATTCAATTTAAGAAATAATATCATAAAAAAAGATGAATTTGCAGATCATAAACACTTAATTATCTAAATTTAAAAATGTCAAAATACACAATAAAATTTTTTAATCTTCAATTGTAAACTATCTACTCTCAAACAGGATTGGTGATATTGTCTACAGAAATTTATGAAAATATTATAATATACATAAAATAATTATACAAGTGACTTTGCTAATTAGAATAGATTTAAAATAAAAATAAAATTACACAACAATTTATTATAAATATGAACTAAATGCATTTGGGTATTCACATATTAAACTACATAAATTCCTATGTTACGCAAATGATTTGATACATAACAGTGGATAATGGATAATTAAAGGTGCAATAATTGGGGATGAAAAAGAGAGATAAAATAGGTATTAATATAAAAATCATTATACATATACAATATAAAATATATTACAAATTTGAAAACAGAATTTAAAAATGTTGTTTTTAATTTTTTTTTATATTGAGTTTAGAGCAGCCACCTAATTAACCCCTCCCTCACTCAAGCACTTTTTAAACGCGGGTTACTTTCTCCATTTAACTTAGTTGCAAAGTACAGTGCCAGAGTACGTTTTTCTGCTGCTCAGGGAATAGTGTGGGAAACCGACTGAGACACTCCACCACAGATGTGATTAAATCTGCGGGAAGCCCATAGGCAAACATTGACTGCCCTTGGCTTTTCTTGTGACTGCCTGGAAGAATGTTAGGTTTTGGCGGGAGGTATTTGGGTGTTTGGGACAAAGGATATACTTCTAAAGCTTCCACAGACAGAGCTACTGATTAGAGCCAACTGTAAAACTATTCTTGCCTCCATTACCAGCGGTAAATATTGTGGTATATGGCTAGACTCCCAGGTAGAAGCAGCAAACTTTGCTTATCTCTTATTTTGTGCCCATAACATGTTGTTGCAGGGTCAGGAAGAGAAGCAGCAGTTCATTAAGCTACTGCTGTGAGCACCAAGAGTAACTTCGGTCACTGAGTGGGACACGACTCGGTGGCCGAGTGCGGGAATCCCTGTTCAACTATATGTACATTATATAGTTTATATATACTCAGTTGTACATCATTTGTTTGGGAGTAGCTTTACGGTGTTTCAATTCAACTTAAATAAATGATATGGTCCAGGCAGTAGCTGAGGATACAAATAAGAAATATATATTAACACTCATTTGTCTAATATGGGACAAATTCAGCCAAGCAAGAATGTTTTTTTTTTTTGGAACTTCCACTGCTCCTCAACTAGGCATTAGAAGTTAGAGGGTAGTATATGGAACCATGCAGCGTTAAGGGACAATAGGCAGGGGTGAGGAGCAGGGTGACTAGGGTCACAGTTACAATTACCTGAGGAGCGGGGTGGAACCTCCCAGGCTCCTCAATATGAGGAGGTTTCCAGGGATACAATAATCTGTCCATTAATTGGGACTTTTTATAAGTACAGTAGTATAATTTGACTGTTATTTTGTTCTTTTAATGTCTATAAATCTGATATCTAAGGGGTAGCTGTGTCAGCACACGGCTCATTATCTTCTCTCTGCAGTACAGGTTTGGATTTATGGATACAAAGATTTTGGTTGCACTTAAGACCCTTTCATGAGCAAACATGACTAGTGTTGGGAGTTCCAGGTGGCAAACATGAACAGAATGGAACTTGTGTTATGTGTAATAATTGCATGGCAATAACCCAATTATTGGTTGTGGTAGCAGGAGAATGTACACTGCTCAGTACAGCAGGTAGGATATGGGACATCACCCGTGTCCTGACGTTAAGTAGGAAAAAGTATTAGGCTACAGCTATTCAGGAAATGTGGATGGACTCAATTTCATGGAGAGATTAAATGATGTATGGAAGCAATGAAAGTATGGCTGTGAAATAGATATTTGCACAACTATCCACAATGCCGTCGCAAACTTTATTCTTTTTTTTTCCCTACAATTGCGCTTCCTTGCTAAATGTTTTTTTCAATTGTCAAAGGAATAATAATAATGTCACCAAATGAATACGCTTTCAGTGAAATATTGCCGCACAGTGAGAAATGGCAGCATATACAGATGCAGTAAGCTTTATTAAGCAGTTTTCATCAAGCAAGCTACAAGTGAAACGCAACCTGCCGCTGCCGGATCACGGCTTCCCCATGGCCAGACTAATTACCCATAAGGATAAACACAGCGATGGTCCCTGGTTCTGAATGGGACTCCCGCTGCATTAATCCTACCGCACCAGTCTGGAAGAGCTGCACAGAGAGAGCAGAAGGAATCAGTCCCTGTCATGGTGTACACTAGAAGGTAGGAGGTACTAATGAATGGTGGTAGTAATATGACACCGGCATGCAGGCACTGATAGCAGCTTAGTCAGTTCAGCAGCAGCAGCAGTTGTTTAACATGTTGTATTTTAATGATGCTCTCACTTCTCACTGAATTTCTCTCAGTCACTACACTAGACCCTCCAACTGTGACAGTGGTCACACAAAAACACTTTAATAGGGCAAAAAATAGGAGAATGTCCTTGATTCCTCCCCGCCGTCCTTTTGTTACAACTGGAACAGTTACGACATACGGTACTGTACAGTACCCTCAATAAGCCAAGCACAGGGCCAACATCAATGTTATATTATGGCTGGCAAAGCTGTATGAGGACTGTCTTGTTTGGGCCTCCACAAAATTGTACAAAAAGGAAGTAAAATGGTAGACACTAGTGGCTGACACTAGTGGCTGACACTAGTGGCTGACACTAGTGGCTGACACTAGTGGCTGACACTAGTGGCTGACACTAGTGGCTGACACTGGTGATATCTGCTATGAGTGGGATGGCACTGGTGATATCTGCGATGAGTGGGATGGCACTGGTGATATCTGCGATGAGTAGGATGGCACTGGTGATATCTGCGATGAGTGGGATGGCACTGGTGATATCTGCGATGAGTGGGATGGCACTGGTGATATCTGCGATGAGTGGGATGGCACTGGCAACCGATCAGTCAATCAGCTTTGCAGCTTACACACTGCCAGCATTTGAAATGTTTTTTATTTTTTAAATTAAATTTGGAAAAATGTATTAACATTGTACATAATGTATTTTCTGTAATTGAATCTGTTTTTTTCCTCAAGAATTGGTGACGTGAAAACTAGCATAATATAGATTAATTAACATAAGCCTTTCCACACTACTACAAGACAGTGGTTCTAATCTCTGGGGGTGGGGAGTTTGTCTTTTTGACGTCTCTGTTTTATTTATTCTCATATTAGAAGGCTGCTGGGGGTCAGGTACAACTGCTGCTGTTTTCATAGCAGCAGTATCTACTCTTCTGTCTAGGATTCCACTTATTAGCAATGGCCATGATGACCAACATTTTACCCACAGCACCAGTGCCATGTTTTGCCAATATAACTAGACATAATAGTTTTATTATAATTCACTGAGTGTGATCATCCTTAATTACCAGATCAACATCTACTGTGTGTATGAAATTCCCATGAACTTCTTCACAAAATGCACAAGCACATGTGTGCCCTATTTATAGTCTGAGCATTAAGCAAATCTAGTGGTTTTAGAGAATTTCGCAAAATAGCAAACTTGGGTAAAATTCAAATTCACATTGGCTACGCCCAGTTGGCTTAATGCTGCTAATCACTTGCAAACTCTGACTCAGTCATAATTTCTCGCAGCTAGAAAATAGTAAATTTTCCATGGTTGCGACCTCCTGAGAAAGTGGCACACATTTCTCGTGTTAACTTCATAAGTCAAGCCAGAATGGAGCTGCCCAACTAGTAGTGCTAAAGATTAATTGCTTAAAGAAAGATAAGTTACATACATACCTGTAAGGCATTTTTTGTTTATTAAAACTTGTGAGCGAATAGGTGAGAGATATAGTGATATCGCTGAATCACATGAATAGGATGTCGCACTAGAGATGCTTTTAAGACGTGGTCTACAAATGGTGTGACTCCATCTGTTTGCGCTGTGATTGACCATCATAAGACCTTTTTAATCACTTTTGCCATTTACTTCTTGTTCCTGTCCCCAGGATGGCGGAATAGGACATCTCGCCACAGGCATCTCGCCTCAGCCACCCCACTGCTGCCATTTAGCCGCCACCGCCGGCATCTTGCTGCATCCATTTAGCCACTGCTATGTGCATTAGCATTTATTAGTATAAAGGGTTAGCTCAAGTGATCTTAGGGTAAGGGGTTAAGCTTTTTAGAATAAGGCATAAGATTAGGGTAAGGGGTTAAGCTTTTAAGAGTAAGGGGTTAAGGTTAGGGGTTTAGGGGTTTCACAGTAAGGGGTTAAGGATTTTAGTGTAAGGGTCAGCAGCTTACCTTTGCAGCAAAATGGACAGCTGCTAAATATCCCAGCGGTTGATCGGTAGCAGATGAATGACAGTGGCAGGATGGCTGCAGAGAGATACCGGCGACTAAATGTCCTAGATGTCCATGATAGTAAGTACTGTATCATGCCCACTACCAGTACTCTCCACCGTGCACCTCTGTCAGTGTCTCCATCCCTTCAGGGGTCACGTGGTTGATTCAGGTCATGCAGTTCATGCAGTTCTCCTTCTGTGGAATCGTGCTGCTTCTCTCCTCCCTTCAACCACTGCAGATAGTTTGTAACAAAAGCAGCTGTAGTGTGAAACAGTGCTCCTATTCACATCAATAGCTTTCTCCTCTCACTCACAACCAAAGAAAGTGTTTAAAACTCGCCATGCTTAATGAAAACAAAAGAATGTAATAAAAAAATAAGTAGATAACAAAATAACAGTAAAATGTAATAATGTTTACGCGTTCCAAACGGAATGTCTGTTCTTACTCAGGGCTATAAAAACAATGGGCCACAGATGAGCCTTTTAAAGAGCAAGACAACGTTTTACACATACTGAACCAATTAAAAAGTCTAATGAGTTCTCAACCCCTTCTAAGCTAAGCACTATGTCAACTCCAGGAATACCATATAGAAATATGTATATATACTATTTTTTTTCTTTTATAATAAAATTGTAAATGATAGTTTGAATAATGAAATATTAAAGATAAAATAGAATACTGATTAATTATTGAAGCAATAGTACAGTATATAAAAATATACAATATGTAGAGATGAGTGAAGCTGTCAAAATCAGATCCACACATCGAAAAAAATTCCAGTAGATCCATCCTAATCCGTCATCAGTGCCGTTCCGCCAGAATTTTGTGACATCCACCATTAAATTATATATTAAATCAACCTCAGGATTTTGAAACTATAAAGTTTCCAGTAAATGCCAGGAAACTCCACTGTCACTTATCTCCCATGTTTCACAGGTATGCTCATGTTTGTGGACAAGGAATATTGAACTGGTCGCCAGGAAGTTGAAATAGCCTGCTTCTTTAAGCAAGCTTGGGGGAGGAAGCTACAGATGTGAGTAGTAGAGCTCAAAAGTATTCTGTGGCAAAAGTATTTCCCAGCCTCTTCTTGTGTTCGAAGCTAGAGCTACTGCCCTGAATAGCAGAGGTTGTGGGTTCTAATACTGTTGGGTATAACACCATTCTTCACAAGTGTCCTTAAACTCATCCATGTGAAAACCCTATTTTCAGGCTCTGGAGGGAGCTAGCACCACCTTTAGGTTATTATGCTTCAAAAGCATGTACAATTCAGTCAAATTGCATGTTAAACTGCATGAGCTGTCAGTTTTTATAGACACAGTTTAAATTATGCAATTGATAATACCAAATACCAATTTTTGGCCATTTTTAGTCCGACTTATGACTATGTAAAACTATGCGGTTTTACATGGACAAGCTTGCAGATACTAGAATATCTCCCATAGAACTTGAATTTTCTGAGAGTAGTGGAACTATAAGGGAATAAAATACACCACCCTACAGTTACAAAATATATTGGCCAAGTATAGAGAAAAGAACATTTAACTTTTAATCAAGCCTGGGAAGAGTAAACAGATTTTTGATTAGGATTGTAGTTAGGAAACATGGTTGCATTTTTTTTGTGTGTGTCTCAAACGCTACAATTTGAGCTTTACAAGCAAATGTTTATGTCTGGAATACCCTTGTAATAACCTTGTACTCATTTAAGAACAAATCTTTTGTATATCTATTGCAAAGCCCTGCACATGCTGTCTGAACATTTAATCAACAATAATAATATGGCATAATTAGTAAGTATTATAGTCAAATCTATTCCAATATCTTGTTAATGTCACTAAGTCCTGGCTCTTACGTACATGCCTGTTTATCAATTTATAACTTAATGTAGACGTTCCAGCATAAGCTCTGAATACTTCATTTGTCTTGACTTATTTGCAGGGTCCATTAAAATATATATATATATATATATATATATATATATATATATATATATATATATATATATATATATATATATATATAAGGAAAAGGAAAAAAAGCTGCGCCTTAAAGGAACATGTAAACTGTGTATGTCTATGTAGAAATACCTGATGTACTACCTAAATAGTCTAAGCAATATTATAAAGGTATATAGACCTATAAACATAAGATAGGCCTATTGCAAACATACAACATATACACATGGAAAAAAGCAATTGAAAGGGTAACCAGTCCTCAAATAGTTCCGATGGTGAATATGGGTACTGGTATATAGGGTCTCCGGCAGCTCTCAGTGTGGACCTACCACGTCCACAGGATATCTAAAAAGGAAAGAAGAGGAGAGAGCGCACGCCCATAGCGTATAAAAGTATATTTAATGAAGGGGAGGGGGGAGGGAGGGGTAAAAAACGCACTTACAAGAAGTACAATAAAATCAAGCATATGTGATAATAATCACCACCACCCGGTCTAGCTGCAAGCTCTTGGGGCAGTCCCAGGCTCCGTTGGTAAAGGAGCAGCGTCTCAGCAAATTCCAGGACTGATGTAGGTCATCCGGTCAAATTGCAGACTTTGGGGGCATTCCCAGGCTCCGTTGGCGAATGTGCAGCGTACCAGCAGTTTCCCAGGGCTGGTGTGCTGTAAATAGTCCCAGACAAAAGTTCTGTATGGGTAGTGCCTGCAGCACTAGCGCTAGGATCAATCCGCTCCTGCGCTGAATGTAGACTTGAATGTCAGTGCGTCTGACGTCACGACGCTCCCTATGCAGGCACTACCCATACGGAACTTTTGTCTGGGACTATTTACAGCACACCAGCCCTGCGAAACTGCTGGTACGCTGCACATTCGCCAACGGAGCCTGGGAATGCCCCCAAAGTCTGCAATTTGACCGGATGACCTACATCAGTCCTGGAATTTGCTGAGACGCTGCTCCTTTACCAACGGAGCCTGGGACTGCCCCAAGAGCTTGCAGCTAGACCGGATGGTGGTGATTATTATCACATATGCTTGATTTTATTGTACTACTTGTAAGTGCGTTTTTTACCCCTCCCTCCCCCCTCCCCTTCATTAAATATACTTTTATACGCTATGGGCGTGCGCTCTCTCCTCTTCTTTCCTTATTATATATATATATATATATATATATATATATATATATATATATATATATATCCCAGAATCTCTTGCTGAAGTAGAAGCCCTGTTTGCTGGGGATAATGGTGAAAGGCAGGTTTCCAGACCTGCCTAAGACATGTGAATGTGCTCACATGTGATCTTTTAATTTGCTATATGCAATACAGTGGAGGTTTCTTATTGCCTTTTTCACCCACCATAACTTAAAACGTAATGGTAAACCCTACAGTCATGAAAATTGCAAAGCCAGCAGTACAACCAACTTCACACTGATGATACCCATTTAGGTTGAAACATGTCTGTGAATGGTTTCTCTGGCTTTGCATCTGATTCCCATGCTGTGCTTTAAAGCTGTGTTAACAGCGAGCATTAGCTTACATGGGCTCCATGTAACAATGGTTTTTCAGGCAAAAGGTGACACATTGTGTAAAATACAAAGGTGTCCCAGCACTCACTGTCTAAAAGGAAAAAAAGCTCTACTACAGGAGTATGTCCAAAATATGCAATAAGTTTAATGTAAACACAAGGAAAAAATTACTGGGAGTAGCACATCACATTGGAAAAAAAGTCTCAAGGAAGGGGAGTGGGAAAGGGAGACAAGGTGATAACACACTACAAAAACAAGGGGGGGAAACACTAAAGGAGGAGGGTATGTAAGGGGGCAACGACCATTTCGAGGTACTAACCTCTTTATCAAGCCCGTTCCCTCTGATCCAAAGGGACCCAGAGGTTCTTCCCTATAACCTCACTCCCCTAAACACAATGCTCCCATGTCCTTCAATAAAGATCAACTGTACAGTATGGCTGATCAGGCAAGGCTATTTGTGATACAGTTGCAGCAATTCAGCAATAGAAACCCAGCAGTTATTTGCATATTTTGGACATACTCCTGTAGAATAGCTTTTTTACCTTTTAGACAGTGAGTGCTGGGACACCTTTGCATTTTATATATGATTTTAGCGAAATTAGGGTCCCATAGGTCCCATTGCACCCCGCACTTGTATCAGTTATCTCTCTTGAGTGCTATCTATCACTTGTATGCCGGGGATAATGGTGAAAGGCAGGGTTAAAGACCTGCCAAAGACATGTGAATGTGCACACAAGTGTTCTTTTTATTATTTATATATATATATATATATATATATATATATATGCATATATATATATATTGCTCATCTTTCAACATCTTTCAACATTGAAAAAAGTAGTTAAAGACGGAACATTATGGAAAGATAAGTCTCCCTGTACAATTTAAAACGTAAGCCTGGCTCAAGCTTTAATGTTCAAGTCAAAAAATTAAGTGATGCTGGAAAGTTTATTTTGCAAACAGACAATCACTATCCTGCTTTAACATTTACTTCAAATGGCTACAGTATTTATGTAATGCAAAATGATTAGGAGCAACATACAACAAATCATGAATCCAGATTACACTCTTAGGAAGTGCTGGATTAGAATTCCAGTTGGTGTCTGTACAAGTATACAGCTGTAGAGAGGAACACACTGATAGTAAAAGCAGCAATTCCGCTGAATTTCAATTTTTTTTTTTTTTACATAATTCTAATGTAGGGGTTATCTATAGCTAAACCGCTCTATTTTTAACTCCAGTGATTCCCTGTTTACACACATACAGTACTTTCCGTTTTAGTTTCTGGTGTTATTTCCTGGATATTTAATCATTCATCTAAAAAAAAGCTGAAAAGTCATCTCCCCCAATGCTTCCTATGGGCCAGCAGGACTTAAAAGATTTTTCTGAAGGGGAGGAAAAGAACTACAGCTAAAATGGCACATATCTCGCTAATGGTTTCATTTTAATGGGCACATGGTCTATTATCCAAATTTGGATAAATAAGGCTTTCGTCTTTTACTGAGTATGTTGGGGAAGAGGGGTGTTGTGGGTAGTAGGTGTCACGGGAGACCAGGTACTTTTAACACCATTTATATATTACCGGGATCATACATTAGGCAAAACATTGTGGTAAAAACAAATTGTGTTTATTTTGGTAAATCCACGTACAACAAGAAGAATTACACAAGAAATAGTTAAAAATACACGTACTAGGGGTCTGGGGGGAAAATCTAGGCTTTCCTAGGTGCATGGTGCCCGCTTGGATGAGCTTAACCTGAACGGGATATACATCCGGTTCTTCTGGTCCTCGTTTAGGCTTCAATTCCTAGCCACGACTGCACCATTCGATTCTCTGAACTTGGGTGCAAAAGACGAGGCAGAATTTCCTAGCTTCACAACGAAGCCAGTTGCTCTGTCATTCGCAACAGAGCAACTTTGAAAAGCCAGCCTTGGCCTAATCAACACAAGTCACTGGATGGTCTGGTTCTCTGCCTCGGCAGTCTCCTTACTGCACCGACACACTTTATTCGAGCAAATACCCAGTATGTACCTGGCAGATACCTGGAATGCGCCGCTCCTCACCTCTGACAAGCCCCGTTGCGTTTGCCTTCCCAGCCTGGGTTCATGCCTGGCTGACGGGCGGCTAATCTGTTAAATGATAATGATTAGGATTTAATAGGCTGCAATGCTTCGCGTGTCTACCAGATGGCATAAATTCATGAATTGTAATGCAGTATATATATATATATACTGTGCAGTATTGCAGCCAGCGGGAATAAAATGCTTCAATCCCTGCCTGGAAAATAACCCAATGCACTCGGGCAGAAAACAGTCACAAACCTCAATACACCCGGGTATACCCGAATTCGTGGGACTAGCCGAGCTCGAATAAAGTGTGTCGCCAGTGTACATACACTCCGCTACGCTATCCTTAGCGTGGAGGTAGGAGGAGCGACCAATCAAAGCGTGGGAACCCTATCTGACTAGCCAATAAAAACAGGGGCTCGTCTCTTGGCTGACATCAGAGGGGGCATGCCAAGCCGGCTTGGGATGCCCCGTGGGCAGGGCATATGAATCGACCAATGGGAAACGTGCCGACATTATGTGGCTTCCCATGGTCAACCCATTGCCACCTACTGGGCAGGCTCCACTGTGTCTGGCAGACCAGAAGGTCCTCCCCCCAGGGGGTCCCTGTTCTCCAGACTCATTACTCCATCCTGCCCTGGCCACTCAGCACCCCGACATCTCTCAACATCCCGTCTCCTCTTTGAACTACGGACCCTATGCAGACTTGCTGGCACCTTAAGCAGTTGTCCTGGCGGACTACATAGATCTTTATAATAAATGTATCAAACACATAAAACATATTTTAATACATGGGGGACCATAGGGAGACTCATGACTGTAAGAGATATTTGACTGAGATATTGGGGCTCGAAAACCAGGAGTCTGGGGGACACGGGACAGCCCCGGTCAAATTCCACTCATGTACTGGCAAATCATGCCTGCTCGCCGGGTAGAATTAAGGTGCTACAAGTAGCTCCGGTCCCTGAACTCCTGTAAACAAAATAATTGCAATCTTACCCAAATATCAAACCTAAAACTTACACACAGCAAGTTTCATTAGTCTGGGGTAAAGGGAACATGGAAAGTGGAAAATCAGGGTTCACTTTAACTTTGCATATAATAATACTTGGCACCTGGCTTATAGTGCTTGGTAGCTGCCAGGGACCCATGGGACCCAAGGGCAACCAGAGGACTTACCCTTTATTGTATTGCCTGGTTACCGTTGCCCGTCACAGTAGGGTGCCCATTGGTTTCCAATGTGGCTATCTATGCCCCATTTAGGGCATATGTAATCCCAGTGGCAATCAATAGATGAAATTGCTAGTGTATTTTTTTTTATAGCATTGTATATTGTATTGTACTGTATTACACTGTATTGTATTGTATATTTGAGTGGGCAAAAGCGCTTTTTGCCATATTTGGCTAATAGTAAATTTGCCCATTCCTGTGTGGTGGTGTTGGTGGTAAAGAGGGTGGGTGATGGAGGTAGCTGACCCAGGGGGGGTAGTTAGGCCTGGCGGGAGGGGTTAACCCCTTCATTACCTTAGTGGTTATAACTACTAAAAAAATTAAGGGGGTTAACTCCTCCCGCACACCTCCCAGGAAGGCTAACCACCCACCCTGGGTCAACTACAAACTTTACCCACCCCCTCTACCACCAACAAACTGAGTAAAGCTGTTTAACCATTCATAACCTTAGCAGTTAGCCACTAAGGTAATGAAGGTGTGTTTTAATATTAATTGTAATAACAGTATTGAAGCAGGGGGTCTCTAGAGCTGAAACACATTTATTTCAGATCCAGTGACCCCCTGCTTCCCGAGGTACAGGCCCCAGTAGAGGCTGCTGGTATCTCCTGCACATTTAAATGTCCCGGTAACAAGGGCCGTGACGCGGGACATTTAAAATTGCAGGAGGTATCGGCACCCCCTATTGAGTCCTGTACCTCCGGAGGCAGGGGGAATGCAGTTCAGCTCCAGAAACCCCCTGCTTCAATACTGTTATTACAATAAAAATAAAAATATTACAATCACAATCTCAAGAGCTGTGCAGGGATACACAGCTTCTCTCTGTGCAGCTCTCTCTATGCAGCTCTGACAGACTGCAGGAGCAAAATCGAACAAAAAGTTAATTTCGCTTGTGAAGCAACTCGGGCAATGTGGCATTTTTTTAGTCAACAGTAAAAAAAAAAGATTTTCTTTAGTGAATACCGTTTTTACACAAATTTCATACCATTCAGTAGGAACATACCGATCAATGTTTCAATTAACTTATCAAAGAAGTTTAGTGAATGGGCCCGTAATTGTTTAGAGTTTTATCTTGTATTGATTTGCTGCAGTTTATCATCAGTGGTAAATACTTGTACTGTATATTAAGAAAAAAATCAGTATCTACGAAAACAGCAACTGTATTCATAATTTGTATTGGGGCACTATCACACCGAATAGTCATTAATAACACTAAATTAATTATAATCTATATGTGCATATATAGAAACCCTATATTGTACATGATGTGACGTCACACCATACTGAGACTTGTAACTCGGGAAGCAGGGGGTACCCGGGGCTGAAACTAATGTGGTTCAGATCCAGCGACCCCCTGCTTCAATAATATGTTATTAAAATTAAAGCAGCACTGTTAGAGACGTGCAGAGAAAGTGACTGATTCTGTCTACTCTCACTGCGCGTCTGTTCCAGACTAATGCAGCCCGTAGGATTCACACAGTGGGAGTCTCATTCAGAAGTAGGGACCCTGATGTGCTAATCCCGATGGGCCATTCCCCCCTGCCAAACACTGTGTCATGAATGCTCGAATTTTGGTTCTCGTTTTACCTGCACATATGTTGCAGCAGGTTAGAGATACAAGTGGCTGTATCTGTATAGATACATAATCTGCATTTAGTGTGGGCACTTATTTTGGTTTTGGAATGTAAGGGCGTTTCCGAATTCACATACGGTTTAGTCCATCTCAAATCTACGGTGTATTATATATTCTAAATATAGATACAGTAAATAGGGCTCTCTCTCTCTCTCTCTCTCTTGTACATATGGGTTTATTCATTAAACTGTGATACATTGTACATTGTACTTACATAGAAAATCAAAGCAAGTTAAAATATAGACTGTCACAAAGGATAAACTTAATGATCGTTTTATAACAGTGGTAACATCAATGACTTTTGCTCATAAGAATTTAATTAAAAAACTTTCGACTTTGGTCAGAATGGACTAAATCTGGTCAGTCTACACTCTGCTAACCAAAAATATTTTAAGAAACGTGAAGTAAGCTTGAACAGATTTATATCAACTTCTCCAAGGCCTTAATTTTAGCTATCAGGCAAACATATATTATAAATGTATTGCTGTTGTATGTTTCATATTTTTCCATTACCAGACATGGGAACTTCATTTGAGCTAATATGTAGTGAGAAAAGTCTGATTTTAAAGCCCAAAGGGTTTACAACTGATGTTCTTTATTTCTTCCATGTACAATAAATGATATCAGGCTGTTTGATTGTAGTAACTTAAAAGTGTTTTTATGTTTTAGGTACAGATTTGTTCAAGCTGTAGTATTAACAGTAGCTGTGTTTTGCAAAGGTCACAACAATTTCAAATTCATATATTGTCGATCTCAGGATTATACAACAAAAAACATAAACATAGTTTATTCAGGGAGAAATTGTATTGCCATTGCTGGAGTCCAGAAGGAAGGATTTTTTTCAGTTTATGAGACATAGGCCCTGATACATCAACCGCCGTAAAATTGCATTCATATGTAAAAAATAAAATAACAGGTCTTATTACCACAATGTTAAGATGGCATACATGAACATTGCTGTAATAATTTACCAGGTTCGATATTTAACCCAAAGTCACAAATCAGAAATTAACACATTGCAATAATATTCTATCATAGGCTTCTGTGATATCTAATTTTATACAAGTATATTATTGAAATTAGATTAACCAGTTTGATGCCTGTGGTTACCTAGGTATGCTACAGGCACAAAAGGGGTTAATACATAAAAAAGTACACTACCTAACGCCCTTGGCTCCCTTAGGGGCTAGCAAAGCATTACTTTATTAACTGCTATGGTTAACAAGGGGTTAGCTCATCCCATCATCTCTTCCCACTGGGTGGCCTAACCACCCTCCCTGGGGTAACTTCTTACATTTCCCACCCTCTACCCCCAACAAAAGTACTGCTTACAATAATGTATAATAGCCCATTAAAAAGTATTACAAAATACATTTCCCAAAATATAATGACATACATAATATATATCACAATAAATATTAAAATAATAAAAATAAATCCATTGATTTTCACTGTGTCTACCTAGGAACTCAAGGGGGGCTAGATAGCCCCATTGGCAATCAATGTTGGCCCTAAATACTGTAAATAAATGTATTACTTACCCTAGCTGGGATAAAGGCTATCCTCATCTGGCTATCCTCATCTGTATGGGCAACAGGAGAACAATCGGCTAAAGAGCCAATACCCAACCATAAAAAAAATAAAAACACAATCCAAGCCTGATGGCAAATACAAATACAAAACCCAATGCATGGCAATGCTTTATAGCAACTAAGGTGGCCAATGGGGATAGGTTGTGTAATGGTGATAATCCCTTTTTAGCCCTTTGTGATCAGCTAGTCATGACTAGTTGACCACTTGGGCTAATAAGGGGTTAATATGTACTGTAATATATTTTCTGTTATATTTTATCATCTGTTTCAGTTTGGTTTTCCTTATCTTTCTTGGCCACTATATTGGCCATTATATATAGAGGCTTGATGGAGGTAATGCCTGCCTGGAGTAGGTGATATATTATTTGAGGTATTTCTGCCATTCCTATAAATATCAGAATGTGATGTATGGCATAATAATTCAAATAATCCGATAAAAAGTGTATTATCTTTGGCGTGCTTCAATGATGTATTCCACTCTAAAAATAATGCACTCTTTGTGGTGGTAATACTGCATTTTTTTCATTACCGCAGCTTGATGTATCCAGCCCATAAGACCTTATTCCGCAAACTGTGACAGCGCCAATCAGTATTTCCATGCGGTATTGCCAGATCGGAACTATTGACATTTTCAGAATAAAGGCTAAGATGTGGCTAATGTTTCACTGGGGTCTTTTGTTTTCCTTCCTTTTGAATACATTTAAATACAAATATAGGATTAGTGTGAATTTCAAAAATCAATAAGGAAACATAACTGAAACAGTGATGAGTATAGATATTTCACAGTGTATCCCAAAATATTAATGAGAAAAGGGGACTGTTGAATGGACCACAACCCAACCATTAAAGCATTATTCTCTAAAGCAAAAGCCACAAACTATGGCTTTACATGTATTAGGTATGTATCCCCCATTGATTTGATATCTATTTATCTTACGTTTTTTAACGCAAATCAAAATGGTGGCGTATTTGAAGGAACAAATACATAATTAAAGTAAATTGTTATTTTTTTCCCACTGTAACTGATTTCAATATTTAAAATGTAATATACATACCTGTTGAGGCTCTGAGAAAGCTTAAATTCTCAACCATGAATATCAATATGCAGTGTCTGTGGATGGCAGTAGTGACAGGGAAGTTGAAGCTGCCCCCTTTGCTGTAGTCCTTCATGCCCCCCAGGCTTCTATCGCCTGCTCCTCCTTCCCTCCCAGGTTCATGGTCCATAACAACACTCCCAGGTCTATTATTACCTCCACTCAGGACCATTATTAACTACCCCAAGTCCATTATAACCCCTTCTCACCCAGGTTCATAACTACCCCCCCCCTGATCCATAACTACCCCACAGGTGCACAACTACATCCCCTCAGGCCCAATTCTACCTAACCCCCTTGAGGTCCATAACTGTCTCTCCCCACCCCCCAGACTAATAACCTTTCCCCCCTACAGTCCCATAACCTTCCCCCTTCATGTTCCTAGTCTCCCCACCCCCATAACCTTCCCCACCCCTCCAGGTCCATAACTTTCACACACACCCTCCAAGCCCACAGCCTTCTCCCACTCCCCTCTGTCTGTTACTGTATTTCTATGATTTTGTAATCCTAAAGCAATTTTTAATAGAGCCCATGCACTCAATTGTAAGATGTCTACCATCAGTTTCCTTAGCATTTTACTTTATGACAAATGTATTTCCTAAATGTCATATTGATTAGTGGAAATTGTTCAGTTATTATTGAAATTAATAAAAAAGACAACTACCTAATATAAGAAATGCACATAACAAATTAGCACACAAAACAGATGACTGTTGGTCTTTGAACACTTTTGGGCAATTTAGCAAAGTTACCAAGATTTGAAAAAGATTTGCTTGACATTCTTTACTGAAACTACCATAAATAGGGTGCAGACGTGCAGTACTACACCTTTAGCACCTTGGAGTAAGAGTTGAAACTTGCAAGGCCACCAACAAAGGAGTGAGCAGGGACCCGGGCCTGGTGGCTGTGATGGGGCCTGGTCAGCGGGTGCTGGAAGTTGGGCCCGGCACATTTTGGGAGAGTTATTGTATTGTGGGGGGGGGGGGGGGAGGGGGTGATTTGTGTGGAATTGTGTGTGTATGTGGGGTGGGGATTGTGTGTGTGTGCTATTTCAGTGTGTGTGTGCGTGGGAAGTTACTGTATTGTATGTGGAGGGATTATTGTATTGTGTGGGGATGTGTGGAATTTTGTGTATGTGTGTGTGTGTGGGGGGGGAGAATTGTGTTTGTGTGTTTTATTTTAGTGTGTATGGGGGTTATTGTATTGTGTGTATTGATGGGGCGAGAAGTTTATGTGTACTGGGGGGGGGGGGGAGACAGGCGGAATGAATATGAGAAGAAAGGGATTGATTGAGGGAGTGAGATTTAGTGAGACGGAGGTCATTGAGTGATAGCGGAGGGAGAGGAGGAAGAGTGGGAGAGGGGAGAGAGAAGGAAACATGAGAGAGGGGGAGAGAAATAGATGAGGAGAGGGAGATGAAAAGAGGGGGGCAAAAGCAACAAGCTATAAAAGAGGGGGGGTGGTCTGCAAGGCCACTAACACTGGGGATGCCCCAATGAAAACTCTAGTCCTGGGCCCCGACAAAAGCTGTCAGTGGCCCTGGGAACTTGGCAGTGTGAATTATGCTACGTAAACTAAAGTACAGGTGATGGTGAGTCTGAATGATTGGCCATAATTTCACGGGAAATTATGTTAATTTTTTAAGAACAACAAGTGTGATTTTTTTTTCATGCTTTCTGTGTGGTCACAGCAGCAGTAACAGTCTAGGGGAATACATTTCTCACCAGAATTAAAATCACTTGATTTCACTACAATACTCTGCATGTGACAGAGACAAAACAGAGGGCAAAATAAAGATCTCAAATATTGAAGTACTTCTATTAAGATTAATGTACAGTATATATCTCTATAGTAAGGTAGAATTTCTCCCATCAAGGAGGACGTGGCCGTGCACTGCATTCACTCTGGTGCCAAGAAAGAGCTGATGTCGCTGGGTCACTTAAAAATTATATTTATTGAAGTCTGCAATCCATAAAAAACAGCTGTGAGTACCTTGAGGAGAACGCTCTGACGCATTCCGTGCCGACGGGCACTTTGTCAAAGAGTAGCGTTCTCCTCGAATGTGCCAGCATATGTAGTGATTGGCTGCTTAATGCTCCGCCCCCAAACGTCATCTTTTGGATCTCCCGTGGTACATGATCACGGGAGTCCTTCGGTGACGCGGCGGAGGAGGCAACCCTAGCGCATCAGTTTTTTCTTGGCACCAGAGTGAATGTAGTGCACGGCCACGTCCTCCTTGATGGGAGAAATTCTACCTTGCTGTCCTCATTGAAGCCATTACACGCCTATCCAGGAGAACACCAGTGAGTACTTACATTTATCTATGTTGTCTCACTTAAGAGTTATGATCAGCTCCAGGGACTCATCTACCGGCTAGTTGGGGGTCTGGCTGATCCCGTTGGAGATCTCCTCAGGCATCCCCGTATCCATTTTTGGCTGTTTAAACCTATACAAGAGCACAATAGGATCCAGATTATTATACCCTGGACGAATCTATACTGGATTGGTTATGTCTACCCTTTGATACATACTTTTTATATCAATATATGTGTGCCTACTCACATGCTCTTGAGCTCTGTTTTTGGGAGGTTCTTTTTCCTCCATTCTTTCATATATCTCTATAGTGTAAAGTTACTGTGCTCATCATACCAAAGCAGGCATCTCTGATGGGAGGTAAAGCTGCAGAATGTGAGAGCTAGGGAGAACAACTCCTGGAGTCCTGTATTACACATCAGGACACGACTTCTGTACCTCCTTGGTCACTTCGTGATGTCACAAATCATGTATTACTATTAGGGCCTTTTATATGGTTACATTTCTACCCAAAAATATTATCATTACATTCAGAAAATAATATCAACTGACCTTGGGCCCATAAACCCATGAAGTAAAGTTGTTGCAAGACTTTCTGTTCTTGATGCTGCGATCAAGCGTGTCAGTGGTCCGGTCCGGCTGACGTGCCAATAGCAGCCCCGAAAACAGTAAGTAGCCTGACATGATTAACGCTGTGGGGGTCCCTGCTTCTGAATGGGAACAGCAGATTTAATCATTTTGGGCTATCAGGAGAGAAGAGAAACTGATACCAAACGTGTGGGAGAGCTGCACAGCTGTCTCCATCTCTGGGAGCTCTGAAGATAAGAAGCAGTCTCCGGTCTGTCCAACCCTTGGATGATGTAGATGCCCGTATATGGGTTTCTACACCATGAGGAGGAATACTATAGAACCATATTTTGTCATCTACATCAAGGGGGATTGACAGTGTGAAATGTCCCGTCCAATTCCCTTGATGATGTAGATGGCAAAATATGGTTCAATACTAGTCCCCTTCATGATGTAGAGACCCATATTCGGGCATCTACGGCATCCAGGAGGTTGGTACAGACCGGAGACTGCTTCTAAACTTCAGAGCTGCTGGGGATGGCACACAAAGATGGAGACAGCTGTGCACGACTCTACAAGGTTAGTATCGGTTTCTCTCCTTTCCTAATGGCCCATCAAGTGAAGGATTAACGCTGCGGGATGCATTACAGAAGAATGGACTCCCGCATAATTAATCCACCTGGGCCACAAACGTTACTGTTTTTGTGCCACGAACGGGCCACAGGTTTCAGCATGTTCAAACAGTAATTCTTACTACATCTGTAGAAAATGTGCAACCCGGTTGATCCTGTTGGTGTGTTGGGGACAGAAGAGATACTGGAGGAAACATATGACAACATTTTAGTCCATGTATTGCTCTGCAGATTTGACCAGATTTAATTATATTGTCCTTTAGAAGAATCACCTGCAGTTGTAAAAGTTTACATATGCTTGGCATTAATATACAGAAGACTATTTTTAAGTGGAAGACAAACTCAACTTTAACTACGCAATTCAACCTTAAATATTGGAACATGTAAAAGTATTCCTTGGATGGGGAATGATGAACAAACTCCTACCTCAGAAGGTGTGTGAAACTATAAGCTGGGAAAAGAGTATCAGAAGGAGCCTTCGCTCCTTAAACAGTTACAAAGTAAATATTTAGACATGGTTAAAACCAGGTGTTTGAAATAACATACCAGAACCATACTCTCCAAAATAAAAGAACTTTAAGATTTTTTAGAACTTAAACCAAACCCCCAAACTAATTCCAGAACAGTAGGCCAAAGTGCTACTGTGGGGTAACCAGCGAAGTTGAAAACTTGGGTGTTTCTTGCCATATCTTTTTTTTAATTATTATTTAACTTTTTTCAGTTATATTTTCTGCTTTTTTTTGCTTTTGTTTTTAAAGATGTTATGCTTATTGTAAACATTTTACCATGCTTTATAATGGTATGATAGTGCTACCAACAATAATGTAGATGGGGCAGTAGGGCTAGCCTTGAAAGTAGCTCCACTTTTGACCTGTTAAGTTTGATTCAGTGGAGGGCCATCCAGGATGATATAGCGAAGAGACATTCCAAGACTTTGGTCTTTAAGTGTAACAATGCTCGTCTCAAGCAGGAAACAGACCGCAGGGCTGAGGTAGGAAATGAAAGAACCGACCTGAGCCATGGGACAGAGTCCTGATAGAATAGTGAGTCATAAGTTGAAGGTCAGGGCTGGCAGCAAAAGTTGCATAGTCGGTGTGGATGCAGTGGTCGAGGCAGTCTCAAATCAAAGGTTAGTCGAGGTACGTGAGCCGGGTCTGGTAACGTGAAGACAAATAGGAAAGTGTGTTTCATGTACTCAACATGAACTGAAACTTTGCTCTGCAACTTTCTGCTAACAGGGCAATCCTTTTAAAGGAAGTTTCCAGGACCAAAAATGGACGATCCAGACACAGATGGCGAGCAAGAGTAAAATTCTGAACCGGAATGTGAAAACCCGAAAAGGATTTTGCCAAACCTCATAGTAAGCAGGTGTTAGGTCAGGGGTTGAAAAGTAAATTTGTGTGTCATCAGCATAGAGGAGATATTTGAACCAAAGAGATGTAATGTCACCTAGAGAGTGTGCAAAGAAAAAATAGAAGAGGTCCCAGGACAGATCCCTGGAGTACACCCACAGAGATTGAAAGAGGAGGAGCAGGTATTAGCCAATGAGACAATGAAAGTATGATGGGAGCGATAAGAGAAAATCCAGTATAGAGCACTGTTAAGAATACCAAGAGTATGGAGAATGTGAAGATGGTGGTCCACAGTATCTAAAGTTGCAGAGAGGTTGAGTAGTATGAACAGAGTGTAATGGCCTTTGTCTTTGGCAGCATAGAGGTCATTAATTATTTTTGTGAGGGCTGTTTCGGTGTTATGAGCAGTGCTGTAAACTGGATTGTAGATGATCTAGGAGAGAATAGGAGGTGAGAAACTGGAGCAAAAGACAGAATACAAGGCATTCAAAGAGTTTAGAGGCAAGAGGCAGGAGGGAGACAGGATGATAGAGACAGGAAGAATCAAACTTGCTATTTTGGAGTAATGTTATAACTTTTGTGTATTTGAAGGATGAGGGGAAGGTACCAGAGTAGAGGGAGGAGTTGAAAATGTGTTGGCATAGGGAAAGAAGCAAGAGGTTTGAGGAGATGAGAGAGAATGGGGTCAAAAGGGCAAGTGGTAGAGGGAGAAGAGGAGATCAGTAGCTACTGTGACAGCGAAAAAAGAGTTGAGGAAGGCAGGATAGTTGGGAAAAGGTGTAGAATGTGAGGAGGATACAGTCGGGGTGTCTTGACGTATGGAATCCACCTTTGTCTTGAAATAGTTAAACTTCTGAAGTGAAATGGAAGTAAAACAGGTAAAAGATGTTGGTCTGAGTAGAGAGTCAAAGACAGAGAAGAGTCGGTCGGTGTGTGGGTTAGACTTGTGCGCGTTGATTAGTGAAGATTGGGAATGTTCCCTATATTGATATGAAATTATCATTACAGTTTAAATGGTACATGATTCTGTGTTTAGTAATTTTGAGACCAAACTAGTATATTATATATTTTTTTGTTTATTTCAATTTCAAATTTATTTCAATATTTTTTTGAATCCTTTTTTCCTATTTGTATATAATTTTTTATTTGTTCTGTGATTTTACCCTATGGAACTTTTGAGTGCTCTTGTTATGAATATGCAATATATATACTTTCTTCAATTCTTCACATTCGAGGTGTGTAAAGATATTAAGTGGTATTGAACAATGGTGGTTTGTTGGTTTTAATGTAACTGCACTTTCAATTTTCTTTCATGGTACAATTTCAATGCCCATATTTACTCCAGCCCTATTCATTGTACCTATAATATAGAAAAGCAATTATCCTAAATAAAAGTTGCTGTGAGGAAATAGTTGTAATTACTTTCTGTTTACACTTCAGCTACACTACATAGACAGGACACATATATAATTGCATTAATTTGAGCAGCACTTAAGATAGAAACACTAAGCATACACCATGTGCAGAGTATACAGAACAAACAAAAGCACTTGTGCCAATAAATGGATGCATTTTGGACATAAGTCTTCCACAATAAAGGGTATTTTGTTCTATTCATCCCCAGCTACATCAGCAAATGATTTATGCTGTGTGGTTACATGCTACATATATGCAGTAGAAAATATGCAATAAATATAAAATGTAATGCAGAGGTTTTAGTCGGTTTTGTCAGTTTTATGCATCAACCAATCTACTGGGTTTATGGTGGAGTAAGTCTCTCGTGCTCACAATTACAGATCGATCAACATGTTTTCTTCATTTCTTATATACATACAGTAGATGCAAACATGGTGGTTTTATACATTGTCTCCAAAAACCCATACCCAATAAACAAAGGTAATTTAACCAATAAACCTTATCAGTAAATATATTATTTACACACAAAAACAGTACACAAACAAGTTACATAGTACATGAGGTTGAAAAAAAGACATATATCCATCTTGTTGTACCTAGATACGTTTGGGGTACATTTTAATATACACTATGTAATATCATTTCTCATTACTGTTTCATATAATGAACAGAGAAAAGAACCCCTATGCTGAGAGCACTCAAATGGCTGGTGAACTGATACTACAAATCCAGGGACCTGATATAAAGATAGGTATTACTGTATAACTAAATGTAATGTGGAATGAATTAAAAATATAACTTTATTAGGAGGAATACTCAATTAAAATATGGATCAACCTCTATTAGGTGAACTAGAACAAATTGGCGAAATTTAAAAAAGAGCTGGGGGTATAGGGATGAAGGATAATGAACCCTATTGGAAGCAATAGGTACTTAAATTGCACCACCTAACGATCACTGGTGGATGGTTGTGAGCCTAGAGTATAAATTTAGACAAAGCTTAACATGTCGCTGAGCTCACAATATATCACACACAGCCCTAAGAGGATATTCTTGGATGGACATAAGCTGACAATATGGATAGAACGGAGGTCCTAGCCCACATAAGCAAATGCATAAACTCAGTATTTAGGACAGGAATACAGACTGCAACACGTCTGTCAGGATGTCCCGAATGGTATATAGGAAGCCTATGAAACTACATAAAATATAATGCTGCAATGTTAAATTAGACCGTTTTTATTAAGTGCATATAATGTTCTACATCAATATAGTCTGAATACTAAAGCTTTATAAGGTTCTCCGGGCACAAGACGTTGTCATCTTGACACCTTGCCAGACATTACTAGTCTGCCAATCTGTCTGACTCGCAGCTCTGGATTTACCTCCTTTAATTACCACTACTTTATCTAGCTGTATTGCACATTATGACAGGCAGGATATACGTCCCCGGGACACCTACTAGGACGTAGCCAACTACAATTATCCGCTTTAACATTGCGGCATTATATTTTATGTAGTTTCATAGGCTTCCTATATACCATTCGGGACATCCTGACAGACGTGTTGCAGTCTGTATTCCTGTCCTAAGTACTGAGTTTATGCATTTACTTATGTGGGCTAGGACCTCCATTCTATCCATATTGTCAGCTTATGTCCATCCAAGAATATCCTCTTAGGGCTGTGTGTGATATATTGTGAGCTCAGCCACGTTTAGCTGTGTCTAAATTTATACTCTAGGCTCACAACCATCCCCCAGTGATCGTTAGGTGGTGCAATTTAAGTACCTATTGCTTCCAATAGGGTTCATTATCCTTCATCCCTATACCCCCAGCTCCTTTTTAAATTTCGCCAATTTGTTCTAGTTCACCTCATCGAGGTTGATCCATATTTTAATTGAGTATTCCTCCTAATAAAGTTATATTTTTAATTCATTCCACATTACATTTAGTTATAATACCTACCTTTATATCAGGTCCCTGGATTTGTAGTATCAGTTCACCAGCCATTTGAGTGCTCTCAGCATAGGGGTTCTTTTCTCTGTTCATTATACAGTATGATTCCTCTCCCCTGATTGTAGCACCTTAGTCTAGGCAGTAGCGATGGTCTCCCTTGTCCTTCCCTTCTCTCCCTCCCAACCTTCCCTTGTTATTATATCATTACTGTTTCAGAAATGTTCCATTATTGATTTTGGAAATGGGCAAACTTTTTGCCAAAGTTTGAATCCACTGCGCAAATGGCGTTTCTTCAACATTTCATGAATTCCTCCTTAAAAGTTTGGTTCCCCCAATTTAAAAAAAAAAGCCTTGAAACCTTACCCTGAAATATGGGTTTTGCTGGAGTGAGGAAGGGAGTGACTCTTCTTTGCTAGATTCTAAAGTTGCTTATGTACCATCCCTTTAATATTTTCAGTGCCAGAGTGGCTGTTGTACTAGAGTGACATGGCCACTCCGGTACTCACGATCACTTGTTTGAAGCGGTCATGTGATTGCACCATCAATGGTAACAAAATGGAAGCAGAGGAGTCCCCCTCTTTCCATTCTCTTAGAAAAATGAGCAGGGACTTTATGACGTAGCTACTATGTTAGGGGGCTTCAAAGGTGTTAAACACTCTCTCAAACACCATTTATCAGGGTCCGGATGGACTTTTCATACATTTTTCAGTGAACATTAAAAGTCTTAGGTGGCATTGCAAGTTTTTGCTCATTTTTTAAAATAACAAAATACAAATAACCAAAGAGGGGACATAGCAACCATTTGCATCAAACATTTTTGTACAGCAATATCAATAATATAACTGTGATTTCTCCCAATGAAACTGTAATAAGGACTTATCACTGTTTGAGAGAAACTGCCTCTAAATCCAGCAGAGAGCTGTTTAAAGCTGCAGTTCAGTCAATATCCTGCATGTGTGTTTTTTTTTAATAAATCAGTTCTGTAGTAAGAAAAAATACTTTTAGCATTTTCTGTTTTTAAAATAACAACTTTGAAAGACCAATTTTCTTGTACTCTATTTTAACAACCATTTGCTAAGGCACTGCCCCTTCATGTCCTGTCACAAGATCTGGCACACCCCTTTGTCAGCCCTGCCCTCCCTCTAGCACATGTCAGTGCAGGATTGCTCATGAATATTCATGAGCTTCCACTGACAGACAAGCAGAATATAAACAGATCCCTTCACTAATTATGTCACCAAATTTCGACCTATCAATACATGGAGAACGAATTGACCTGCAGCTATACAGTTCTTTAGGTAATTAGAGATTGCACACATGAAACTATTGAAGTAAAAAAATAAATTTAAAAAAAAAAAGACTGAACTGCAGCTTTAATTGCACATAGGCAATGAACCAGACTCCACCTGGCTGATTAGAACTCTGAGAAAAGCCGATGTGATAAACAGGAGAGAGATTCATTAGCTCCCATTTGGGCTGACAGAAGGAGAGCAGAGAAGCTTGCACACAGACACTGTCTTGAGCACAAAGGCTGTGCTGGGATTAAGACATCCAGAGACCTATATTTCCTGGACACAGAGGACCCAGGAACCTGCCAGAGACTGAGATGGAGGGCTACCTGCTTAAGGTACCTCCTGAGAATTTGGGGTGATAGGCTGGTAATGGGAATATCCCTACAGTCCTGCAGATTGGGTCTGGGGAAGTAAGTTAGCCCTTACAAAGGGGAGGTTTGTTATTTTGTTGTTTTTGTATGTTTTGCCTGGATAAAGGAACAGGCTCAATAAAGCAAGTTATAATTTCACCGTAATCGGTCTCCATTAAATGTACCTCTGTACACATCTCTTACTGTCACCCATAAAAACAAAAACAGCTTCTTATGATGTTTTAACATTTCTGTTTAGATATAAGATCATCACTTTAATACATTTACACAAAATCAACTCCTTTGTGTCAATGACAATGTGAGTGTATGTGACTAAATATAAACCAATGAATTCTCCAGTTACATGGAGATTGATTTTTATTTCTTACGATCCTTTCCCATTATCCCTATTTCAGTTTGTTTGTGTAAATTTACATCATTCTTTATAAAAAAAAAAAGGACCCTGAAGCTGACATATCTGATGCCAACTGTGCATGGCTTACTCTCCACCTAAGAGTATCTGTACTTGCTCATTAAGAATTGTGATGTGGAGGAATGGAGGCGCAACTGCGCATGACAGAACTGACAGGATCCCGGATGGAGTAGAAAAAACTTTATTTGCAGAACAGCATCACACTGGGGCTACACCACGATCTCCCCCTCTACGCGTTTCGTGGTGTAGCCCCAGTGTGATGCTGTTCTGCAAATAAAGTTTTTTCTACTCCATCCAGGATCCTGTCAGTTCTGTCATGCGCAGTTGCGCCTCCATTCCTCCACATAGCTGTTCCTTCCACGTTGGCTGCACGCAGGAGCTGAAGCAGAGGAGAGCGGGATCCAGACCAGGAGCTGAGTTTGAGGTAAGGGTCATTGCCTCACTCAGACACTCCGGTCAATCTAGTGGCCCACACCGCACCCTTTCCACAGCCCCACATGCCATTCATGACACCATAGGTGCATCTGCTTTACACCGAAGCACTTGACAGCTTTCTGTTTGCATTAAGAATTGTGATCTACTTAAACCTCTTTACATTTTCTGTTCTTTTATTTGCATTGTCTCATCCTCCTCAGTCTAATTTATATTCTTATTCCCACCCTATATACTTCTACTCGCTATCTAAAAACTATGTTTTCCCATTGAATCGGTTAACAGGACACTTCATAGCCAAATCGCCCTATCATTGCTTTTATCTTGTTCTTGTCCATGTATTTTATAATTAGCTCCATCTGTTTTATGTTTTCTGTATGCTATACTGTAAAATGTTAATTCATGCTGTTATATGAAAAATATGTATGTATTTATGTATATATGTATATTTTTATTTATATAGCACCAAAAGTGTACTCAGCGATTCATAATAACAATACAGTACTAGGAATTATAATACTATAATAATCGCAGCAAAGACAGACAATAGAAAAGGAAAATAAATCCCTGCCCCGGAGATCTTACAATCTAAGTGGTATGTTGGGAGACTTACAGAGACAGCAGATGAGTGGACAATTGCAGTAGATGGCAGTGCTTGGCCACAATTGTTGGTAGGAGTGATTGAGTGTGGTATAGTAGCTATAAGTCCAGGCTATTGGGATGTTTCTTTCGTGAGGTGAGTTTTAAGGTTGGTCGGTATTAAATTAGATGGGTTAATACCATTAGCAGAGAAAGAGGTGCCATGAAGGCGTGGGTGTGAGCAGATGTGTATATGGCTGGGTCCACGATTAGGAATATTTGTATTCTTATATAGTAGTGATAGAGTATGCAGCACTGTAGGCAGAATTTTGCAGAGAAGTCTTTTCTCAAAAGATCTTAAAATCTAATTTGTAGAATAAAGTGACTTGCCCAACATGACAACAAAAACCGAGACAGGGATTCACCCACTTCAAAGGCAATGTTGTTACTACTAAACTACTTCTTTTCAGCTCCAATACATTATTTAATTATGGATTATGTAATTAAACTATTAAATTGTATAATAAGTAGAGATGGGCAAAATCAAGAATGTTAAATCAGAACCTACCAGGATTTTACATTCCAAAACTAAATACACAACCAAAACCCGTAAGAAGAAAAAAACTAAAAATGATTTAGAACAAAAATCAAAACCAGATTGCCAGCCTGTATCTTGGTGTCTGTAAAATTTTAGCTTTATAATTTTGGTTTCCAAATAGTTTATTTTATTTTATACTTATTGTAAACATTTATCATGCTTTTATGCTATTGTAGTATTTTCTGCTTATTTTACATGTATAGCATCATTTAGGAAAAATCAGAATCAAACTATTTGAGTCTTGGCAAAACCAGAACCAAATCTAAAACATGAAAAAAAAATATAGAACAAAAACATTTTCAAAACTAAAACATGAATGAAAGTGCCCACCATTAATAATAAGCATATATTCCCATTAAGTCAATGACAGCCATAGCCTCTCCGACCTTGAACACGTACTTCAGTCTGACTTTTTGAGACTCGAAAACTGGATTTCCCAAAACAAACTGTTTTTAAACACTGACAAGACTGTAACAATGGTATTTGGGACCAAGACAACATTTTTAAAGCTTCCAGTGACTGAGCTCCAGATCAGAATCAACGCTAACACCACCCTAACTCCTGTTACTAGTTTTAAATACACACCACATACATTAAAATATAACCTTTATTGACATTACATAAAACATATGTAACGGTTTTTGTGAACCGGCCTGACCCACCCAATCTCACATTGGCCCCTGTGGTCTAACCGGCCCCCATTACAGTGTGGTAGTGTCTGGTGGTGCACCTGTTGGCAACAGGACTCCTGAGTCTCCCGCATGATGGTGTGTGGGGAGGACCCGTCCAGACAGGCAGCTGAGGTAGTGTGCTGAGTCTCACCTAGTTCCAGTGCAGCGCCTCCACCTCATCAGGGTCCCTGCGTCCGCAAGGGGATGATCCTGTTGAGGAACTCCTCCGTGGTGCTCCTCTCTGTACATTCACTCCACACATGTACACGAGAGGGTTTGTGAATGAGAACATCTTTATTGGGTGATGTGGGCTAGCTGCCCCTCGCAGTATATTCTTAGCCACTCATTCTGCAGTCAGTGCCTCCCTTTAAAAGGTGTCTCTCTCCTTAGATAGGGATTCCCTATCCCCGCAGGGATCACTGCCCTGTGCCAGGTCCCTGGACACAGTCTCCTCTATGGTTATTATAACATAACTTTCAGTCACTTAGGCTAGTACTTGAACTTGAGCTCCTGCCAGAACTCCTCCTCTTGGCAGAGCTGAACGCAGATCTGTGCAGAACTAACTTTAGGCTCAGTGCTGTGCCTTATGTATACTCTGGAAGCTGACACACCTCTGACATCACTAACCATGGAGTCAGAGCATGTGACTACTCCCATCCATACACAGGGCACTCCACCAGGGTGTGAGGGCAAACCTCCATAATTACTGCTGGCATGCCCACAACTTACCAGGCCTTACTGTCAGCAGGAGAGATGACTGTATCCATTTTACATGTCCGCTACATTCTCCCCCTGGTGAATCCCATCGTCCTCGCTGGGACCTAAATTTGTATACCCTTTTCCAGGAAGCACTGAAATACAACACATAATTGGTTAACTTTTCATACAAATCTTCATGGTGTATAACAAAAAATGACTACAGTACATTCCGCCAAGCCCGCCCCGACCAGCAGCCACGAACCCGCGTAATGTATTAGTACCCCCTAAAAATAGTGATTTGGGTCAGGTTTCTTGACCTCTCTTCCGCCCATGTCTATAACCGTGACGTGATAGTGCCTAGGCAGTCCCCTCTCAGGCCTATATGTCACCCTGTGCTTATAAATGTTTCGGCCAATGCCCCATACCCGCACTAAGTGCTCTATGCGCTCCTCGGCCTTCTTCCCTATCACGGAACTCCCTCTTCCCACTAGGTGCATTTCTATGGCCTCCCTAAGCCACCTATCCCGGTTGTCCTCTATCTCATCCATGAGAGGCTCAGGGACATACGGGTACTCCAACCCGTGGGATGATTTATACCGAGCCATTATGGTTCTCTCGGCCCTACTAATCCTAGTCAGGTCAGCCTTACCTGCCCTCCCAGGCAACACCCATGATAGGGGCTCATCAGGGTCCACAGGGTCTGATAGGATGCTAGGACCCATGGGTTCTATTTCCCTATTCTCGATCTGCAGCCACCGCTCCTGCAACTCTCTGTCCCTCTGTTCCGGTGTGAATTCTCCCACAGCCCACCAGTAGTCCACTACATCTTCTCGCCGGATGAGGAACCGAGTGCGGTCCATCCAGGCGGAGTACCCTTCGAATAATGGGGCCCACCAACGGTTCTCTTTGAATCTATCTGACCTCCCTAACTCCCTATCATCGTCTATAGAAAATATCCCCGATGACCGTGCCGATCGCGGTAGGAACCACCAGGAAGACCCCGGGGCCTTTATCACTGGCTCGGGTGCTGTCGTGACCACTCTCAATTCTCCCCCTCCCCGAGAATCACCCTCCGTAGCGCCACTGCGCTGTCTTTCCCCAGTCCGTCTCCCTTCCCCCCCTGATGATATGTCCACGGACTCCAGACTAGGCGGGGAACCCGGGGACCGTGTGATTGGGGCAGGGGTTTTAGCTAGGGCGGGGGATTGGGCGGATGGGCAAGGAATGGGACCCCACGGGGTTACGACCCGTTCCTGGCTGTCCGTAGACTGGTCCAATGAGCATATCTCACCCTCCTCAGTCCTTGGATCGCCCATCCAACTCCTGGGCCTTGTAGGTGATCGGGGACCTTCCCCCGATCGCCGAAGCGTCGCTGCATTCTTCCTCGGGGTTCCGCTGTCGCCACCGGAAGTGATGTCCTCCCCGGAACCGGAAACACTGTCATCGCGGGTTGGACCCCCATTCGGGATCTCTTCCTCAATGACGACATCCGGAAGCTCCGCCGTCGTCTCACCGGAAGTGATGCCGTCTCTCCACGTGCGCCTGTGGCCTGGCATGGCCTCTCCGCTCCTACACCGTCTGCTGGGGCAAGGTAAGTGAAGGGACTCCTCTTACCCATCCGCATGGGTGTCGGCGTCTCTCGTCCGTCGCCGCCACGTTCTGAGGCGGAGGGACTCCATCTCTCGGCTCGCCGATCTGCGGGGGACGTCCTGTCTTTCTGACAGCTGCTGGTACCTCGGGGTGTCGTCCTCCCCGGTTCTATTCTGGGCCTCGCTGTCACCTTCGCAAGTTCACGGAGATCCTCTTCCGAGTATTCTCCCTTCTCGGTGCGGTCAGGAGGTGACCCGACTGTCTCGGTTGCGGCCGACCCAGCCGACTTGACCGGCTCCAGTCCCCTTTCTCCGGGACTCGCACGTCCTATCCACAGTGCGCCAGGGGACTCGGCGGTTCGCTTAGCCTGGTCCCCCGGGGGGTCAGCCGATTGTATTGGTATAAATGTCGGCATAGGCCATAAGTACAGTGTCCCGCAATGGGGGCAACGTGCCGCCGTGTTGACCGTGCCTCCGGGCAGCCCGCATTGTAGGTAGAGCCCGACCACCGTCTCGGTGTTAGCCACCCTTACTACTAGTAACCCGCCGGGTACTGAGTAGGGCTGAGTGGAGACCATAGTTCCCACAGCAGAGGGACAGGCCATTCTTTTTGTAGGAACCACTTTCAGTGTGGGTCTCTCCAGGTCAGTGGTTCCTCGCAACTGACCGGTAGAAGCTTCTGGGCCAGACACTTCCTGCTTCGGCTCCTCCTTCCGCTGACATAGCTGGAACCCGCCCCCAGGGGTTGCAATTATGGGCGGGTCCCACAGGGGAATATCATGCCCCTTAATTAAGGCCGCGCCTCTCTCAGTCCTGGTGGGCGCGGTCTGCGTTTTCGCGCCAGTTTCCTCCTCAGAGCTGGATTCTTTTCCCGCGGCTAGTTCCCGCCTTCTCCTTGCAGCAGCTTTGCGTGCAAAATTTCCCTCTTTCTTGCAAATTGTTTCCGCGGCCGGAACTACTTTTTGTAGTGGCGCCGTCTGGATATCAGTCCCTGGGCCCAGTGGGTGCATTCCCACAGGCCATAGTTGAAAGTCACTCCCCCTGGTAGAAATCAGTGGAGGGTCCCATAGACTAAGCGGTTGACTCAGCACAGGGGCTGAGTTAGTCACTGTCCATGCAGGCGCAGCCATAGCTTTCGCGCCATGCCCCCCATCAGGGTGGGGCTCTGCTGTTCGCGCCATTCCCGGCCAGCTCTTTGCAAGTTCTGCATCAGCCATTTCTCCTGTGACTGTCCCATGCGGTTTCCCTAGCAAGCGGGAACCGCCATTTTGGTTGGCTTTTAAGCCCAAAAAGTCATTTTGTTTGCTCTCCTCGCGGGGTTCTCCCCCAATTATTACAATTTCATCACACTCTTCAAGGGTGGCCCCTTGGTGTCCCAAACAGGATAAAAACGGGGCAGCCACGGCCTTCGCTCCGCTCCAGAGCAGACTGGTTAACGATAACTCGGCGACAGTTTGCTCTTCAGTGGGGTGCACGCCACGGGTGCCCTCCCCATCAGCCTCTGGTCGCCATTTTGGGTTCTCCGCACCACGCGGATACTTCATTCTTTGGGTTGTCACACTCTCGTACCAATTATCGTACATGGGGCTCCGCTCTGCGGGGCAGCCTCCACATCAGTACAATAAAGAGTTGCTCAGATGCACCACCACATGTGTACCTGAACTAGGCTGGACTCATGTTGCACTACCTCAGGCTAGGCTCACTCTCTCAGTGTCTGCTGTGACTCCTTCCTCCCAGTCTGTGCTCCCTATGGTAAGTGTCTGGAATGGGCTAGGTACTCTGGCTCTGCCATGCAGTACTTGGGGCGTCTACCTCTCTTGGTCAGCCTAGCGCAGACCCTCTCCAGGATTCCTGACCAAGTTACAGGCTATCCCTTCTGGCGTCCTACCAACTAGCACTGCCTCAAGGTGACTCGGTCAGCTATAGCCCGGCTCCAGACCCCTCACTCCTTTCAGGCCCCTAGGTTGTCCCTGCGGTCTGACAATATCCCGTCAGCCCCCTGACCACCCCTAGGTCCGTCCCTACACAGCACAGAGTGGCAGCAGACTCTCTCCCTGTTTCCCAGTGTGCCTAGCTAGAGCCTGTCCTGATGACAGATCTGATCTCAGCAGCTCGCCTCCAAATGTAACGGTTTTTGTGGACCGGCCTGACCCACCCAATCTCACATTGGCCCCTGTGGTCTAACCGGCCCCCATTACAGTGTGGTAGTGTCTGGTGGTGCACCTGTTGGCAACAGGACTCCTGAGTCTCCCGCATGATGGTGTGTGGGGAGGACCCGTCCAGACAGGCAGCTGAGGTAGTGTGCTGAGTCTCACCTAGTTCCAGTGCAGCGCCTCCACCTCATCAGGGTCCCTGCGTCCGCAAGGGGATGATCCTGTTGAGGAACTCCTCCGTGGTGCTCCTCTCTGTACATTCACTCCACACATGTACACTAGAGGGTTTGTGAATGAGAACATCTTTATTGGGTGATGTGGGCTAGCTGCCCCTCGCAGTATATTCTTAGCCACTCATTCTGCAGTCAGTGCCTCCCTTTAAAAGGTGTCTCTCTCCTTAGATAGGGATTCCCTATCCCCTCAGGGATCACTGCCCTGTGCCAGGTCCCTGGACACAGTCTCCTCTATGGTTATTATAACATAACTTTCAGTCACTTAGGCTAGTACTTGAACTTGAGCTCCTGCCAGAACTCCTCCTCTTGGCAGAGCTGAACGCAGATCTGTGCAGAACTAACTTTAGGCTCAGTGCTGTGCCTTATGTATACTCTGGCAGCTGACACACCTCTGACATCACTAACCATGGAGTCAGAGCATGTGACTACTCCCATCCATACACAGGGCACTCCACCAGGGTGTGAGGGCAAACCTCCATAATTACTGCAGGCATGCCCACAACTTACCAGGCCTTACTGTCAGCAGGAGAGATGACTGTAGCCATTTTACATGTCCGCTACACATATATTACCGATAATGTAGGTGTAACCAAGATTAAAAGTAGATTAAATTAAATATGACGACTGTCTTCCATCTACTCTAGATATAAGCTGCTGAATAGCAATTAATGCTAGTGATCTAGGAGATATAAGGCAGAAACAGCCGTGGTATAGGTAGACCACCTAGGACCAAAGCTAAGTTAGCACCTGTAAATCCCATATATAGATAATAACAGATAGGTGCTCAAAGTTACAATCATATGTGGGAGCTCACTATATAGATAGTAAGGTATGGAAAAGTCCTAATAACAGACTACTGCTCCTAATAAGGTGGTAATACTAGGTCAAATACACATAGTGATTGTCATGGATATAGTGTAATCCAGACAGAGACTAGAGGTGTATGCAGCAGAAAAGGTAGAACTCCTTAGGAGGGCACGTAGTGATGTTGTAAGACTCCTACTTGGAAGTCTTTTTATTTAATAGTGATGAATTTACAGCTGACCAACAGTTACACTTCTATAGATTGAGTGTGGGTTTAACTGGCACTTATTTGCTGTGCCTGTCTATATATGTGCGGTGCCTAAGGCTCATAACATCTGCAGTGATTTCTGTGTGACTCTGGTGCAGTGTTGGGTCAAGATATTAGGCTTTCCCACATTAACCTGCTCTCCTAGGGAGTTCTCCCTTTTCTGCTGCATACACCTCTAGTCTCTGTCTGGATTACACTATATCCATGACAATCACTATGTGTATTTGACCTAGTATTACCACCTTATTAGGAGCAGTAGTCTGTTATTAGGACTTTTCCATACCTTACTATCTATATAGTGAGCTCCCCACATATGATTGTAACTTTGAGCACCTATCTGTTATTATCTATATATGGGATTTACAGGTGCTAACTTAGCTTTGGTCCTAGGTGGTCTACCTATACCAAGGCTGTTTCTGCCTTATATCTCCTAGATCACTAGCATTTATTGCTATTCAGCAGCTTATATCTAGAGTAGATGGAAGACAGTCGTCATATTTAATTTAATCTATTTTTAATCTTGGTTACACCTACATTATCGGTAATATATGTTTTATGTAATGTCAATAAAGGTTATATTTTAATGTATGGGGTGTGCATCTAAGTGAATTCTATTCTGAGTGCACTGCCTAGTGTGCTCGTCACCTTCCTGATTCACTTAAGTTCACAGGTTTGCACCCACGTGATAATTATCGAATTTTCATTAAATTAGTATGGTTCCTAGTTGATCACTCCCTATCCCCCTTTTTTGTTTGTAGTTTTAAATACCTGGGCATATTGTTTGACTCCCACTTAACATTCGGAATGCACATTGATGCCCTGACATCCAAAACCTATGCCAAACTAGGTGTACTTTACAGGAACAAATCCTCCCTAAGCCTGCTGGTCAGAAAGCGTATTGCACAGCAGATGCTAATGCCAATTATTGACTATGGAGACATAGTATATGGCTCGGCACCCCAAACCCACCTTGGCAAACTTGATACCCTCTACAATTCAATTTGTCGTTTCGATCTCCAATGCAACTACAACACACATCACTGCGAAATGCTCATAGAACTAGATTGGTCATCACTCGAGTCTAGACGCAAAGTTCACCTTTCCTGTCTTGCCTTCAAATACTTTCTGGGCAAGCTACCCACTTATCTGAACAAGCTCCTCACCCCTAACACATGCAGCACTTATCATCTGAGATCTGACTCCAAAAGACTGTTCATGGTCCCAAGGCTCATAAAAGTATCCGGCCGCTCCTCCTTCTCTTACCGTGCACCCCAAAACTGGAACAACCTACCGGAGACTCTCACATCTACCACCAGTTTAAGTTCTTTCAAAACTAAGGCTGTCTCACATTTTAATCTTGTCTGTAACTGTTAAATAAGCCTATATTATACATCTTCTCTAACTGTGCATGCAATGTATTGTATATAATGTATACCCTGTTCATTTATGTAACTGTATTTGTAACCATGTATTATTTGTCATATTAACTATGTCCAGGACATACTTGAAAACGAGAGGTAACTCTCAATGTATTACTTCCTGGTAAAACATTTTATAAATAAATAAAATGAGATGAACTGTGACTTTGTTATGGAAGACTAGTAAGCCCTTAGGGAAATTAAACTACTCCAATTGTCCAAGACACCTTCACCTAGCAAAAGAAGATATAATTGCTTATATCCTGCATGTTTATGGATGACTAGTTTTCAGAATTCTTTTTCATGCTGATATGTCAGCTTTGCTTGTCTCGTGTTCTCTGTCTGGAATTGTGATTTTGTCTTTCATTTTGATGAACAGTCAAGAAATTATACCCAATCCACTGTACGTAAAATCCTAAAGTTATAACTGAGCCAGTTAATTTCCTTCCAGTTAAATAAAGCCGAATGGATACATACTGTTGCGGCCCCTTTTATTCTCCTACATCTCCGAATTTTTTTCGGGGATTGTGCCGATACGGCCGCACTAGGGTAAAGGCTGCCGCCACTGTATTTAATAAACATGCTTTGAAATATCAGCTTTACTGGTTAATTTCCTCTACTAATAGGGATGTTTCCTAAAAAGAGTAGAGAAAGGGGTGGGGGGGGGGGTGATCTCTTCTGCCGGGATTCTTTTGAAAAATTGGTTGACTGAGCTCAGTGTGAAATCTAATGCTCACTCACCTAATTACTGTCAGTTGCAGTGTGAAACATGAGCAATATCGAAACAATTTATAGAAATGAACCCTTTAAAAAGTTAATTACTGTACATACTGTATTTGAAGGGACTTAATCAACTAAGCATCCCTTTACTATATTTAAAATGAGATTTAGTGTGCAGTAATCAGGTTGAATTGTGTATGTAAACCACAAAAAAAACAGAGAGAGCAGAGACTTCTGCTGAACGGTCACTCGTACCACGATTGTGAATAACTCTATATAGTGTATAAGTTGAACACATATGCTGCACTGAGGTGGAGCGATCCACTCAAGTGAATCCAGGGCAGGAGTGTAACTTGCCGTGGAGGAGATTAAAATATAACTTTATTGAAGAATAATTAAAATATATGGTGCTCACAATAATGAAAAAGAGGGGATGCTGGTTCCCCAGCAATGGACACAAACAGACAAATAGATCCCCGTATAAAAACACAGAGAAGTGAAATGATTTGTGCTGTGAGGTGTTGATAATAAGACAAGGTATAAAACACAGCTCAGAAATGACGATGGTACGGCTACTTCCAAACTGCATCAGAGCTCCTTGCAATACTGTGGTGCCTGACGTAGTTCGTTCAGGCCACTGTCTTCATAAATCTTCCCCTAATTACTTGTAATATGTGGCTACAGATACAGTAGTCATTGTGTTTGGCATTCATGTAAAACCCTTGTTGTATATGCTATTCTTGTAAGTGTAACCCCCACTCATTTAAGAAACTGAGGGCGACTATTATACCTTCTGAAATGGAACCTTAATACTGTGGGCTTTGTATGTTATATGCTAGTCACTGTTATTGACATTGTACAGCAACCAGACTGTCATGGACATGCTACACAGGGCCGGTGCAAGCACTAGGCAACCTAGGTAGTTGCCTGGGGTAGCACATTATGGGGTGCAGTTGGCTGGAGGCTGAGAGCAGAGAGCAGAGCAGGCTGCTTAACTCCCATGTTGCTGCCATGCTCCACTCTGCAGCAGGAGGGGTAGAGGGGAGTGAGATGGAAGGGTGGGAGAGAGGGGGGTGAGGAGGAGAGAGAGAGGGTGGGGGAGTGAGAGGTGGGAGGTGAGATAGGTGGGTGCGAGAGAGGGGTAGGGGAAGTGTGATGGAGGAGTGGTGGGAGTGAGAGAGAGGGGTGTGGGGGAGTGAGAGGTGGGAGAGAGAGGGCTGGGGGGGGAGAGGATGAAGAGACGATGAATGGGGGCGAGAGGATGAAAATGGAGTGAGGGAAACCTACCAGGTGGGCAGAAAGAACGAATGGGGAGGAGTGGGATAGAGAGAAGATTGGTTTGGGCTGAGGCAAGTCCAGCCAATATACAAAGATTCCGACATTTTGTGGGATTTTTTTGTGGGAGAGGCGCACAGCTGAAGGTTTGCCTAGTGTGCCAAATACCCTTGCACCGCCTCTGATGCTACAGAGATATACTTATTGCCTATCACAAACATAAAGGGCACTGTCATGTTACTGTAACGTTTCTTTCCCTAAGTCCTGTTTCAAAGTATTCCCCCTAGAAATGGTGTAGCCCCGGTAAGAAATGGGGGCTATATATCTTTCTCCTATTGGTGTAAGTCCTGTTAAGGGCAGGCCGCCAGTAGTTATCATGGATTTTCCCTGCTTCAAGCCCTACTTTGAGTGATAGAGGCAGGCCCCTGGCTCTGTTGCAGACCTGAAACAGAGGGGAGGGCCTGCTGACATTATGAGGGATGGGGCTGACTAAAGTTAGTACTGCCTGCTCCTATGAGTGACAGTTAGTCTAGTTTGGAGTCTAGGAGGAGAGAAAAGTGCTGTCCTGGGAGCAGAAGGAGAAGGAGTGCCTGACTTAGAGTCAGGAGGATGTAATAACTACAGTTGGAGGAGAAACTCAGGGCCCAGTCTGAGTAGAGCTGATACAGCTATAGCGGACCAATGCCCCTCACCCTGCTGAGGGGGTGAAGGGGAGAATCTAACCTCACCCAGAGGGTACACTCTGAGGTGGGGATTGGGGTATTGAGGCCCCATCCAGACCATCCTGCAGGGATACATCCTGGAGGAGAGGAGTGGAGGGATAGACTGGTATACATTTGGAGCCCATGCTGCATATGAACTGCTGCTGTTATAAGGACAATAAAGGAAATTGCTAGTTTATCTAAGACTGTGTGAGATCTGGATCATTCGCCCTGGGACCAGGGCTTCTCTATAAGGGTCCCACCCCATATCCCTGGGGCTTATAGAGATGGAGGCGCTGCACCACAAGGACTGCTAAGAAGATGCAGGCATATACCCCAGAAGCCTGTCCCTGTTGTCCCCAATACCAACGCGGGAGACTCAGGCCCTCCTGTTTCTCACAGGTATGCACCACCATATAAATGTAGCCAGCCCTCACTACACCCTAGAGGAGCAATCTGTGTCTGGGGGGGGGGTGAACATGGGCTACATTTGGAGGCGAGCTGCTTAGATCCAGAACAGGATAGGCTTTCAGCAAGGCAGAGCGGGAAGAGTGAAGTGCACCTTCCGTGCATGTACTGGAGAGAGTAGGGCATGTAATACCAGGGGTAGTCAGGGGAGCGTGGTTTCCCGCAGAGTACGCCCTGGGTGCCCTAAGAGGGTGATGTAAAATGGGTGTGGAGCTATAGGTGACCTAGTCCCTTGAGGCAGATAGTGTGAGGCAACTGGGGGGGTTAGCCTGTTAACTTGTCCAGGGACCATGGCCCAGGGCCCGCACTATGAGTGGCCAAAAGTAGTAGACGCCCGTACTTAGGGAGATGCACGGTACACTAGCCAACACCCACATAAAACACACCACAGAGTACTTGTAGGAACCGTCAGCGAGTGCGGTGCACAGAGAAAGCGTTCTGCCTAGCCTGGGGTATGCCACATCATACTAGTGGGCAAACAGTCAGAAATAGCATGCAGAGAGCATCAGAGTGTCAGTGGGTTCAGTCAGTGTCTAGGAACGAGTTTTGCACTAGACACTGAGCATAGTGCAATTATACATTTGGAGGGCTCATCAAAGATGGCGGCTGTCCCTACATGTGCTCCGCGGAGCATGAAAGAGTTAAAAATGGCGACAGCAGCGCCATTCACGGCCCAGCAGTTAGCAGCCGAACTAAAATGGCGACTCCCGCCAATCCTGGATCGCGCACATGAAGCGTGCAAAGAGACTGTCAGAGAAATGTGGAGAGAGATGTGCAGGGGTTTGGCATCAAACCCAGATCCCCTGCAAGAGGAGCGGCGCAAAAGCCGAAAGCCCACCCACCTGTGCTGTGACTGGCCGACAGACAAGGCCACGTCACACTGAGAGAAGGAGTGCCCCTCCTCTTGTTTCCACCAGAGGGAGGGGGCACAAGGAGAGCCAATCAGAAGCGTCCGCCCCAGCGAAGGGAGGGACAGGAAGTGAGAGCGAGGAACTTCACTTTTGCATGACTGTTGAAGAGCAAGGAACTACTAAACTGAACTGTTCAACCCCTGCGCGAAATATGTCAGAACCAAGCACTACGGTATTCCATCTTCCAGGAGGCTACTTGGTGGTGGAGATCGAGGGCCGAGAGTACCTCCGGTGCCTGTATGTACACTGCAGGACACCCGGACCGGCCGCCAGCACCAAAGCATGATGCCCTCAATGTGGCACGTACTATCTATGGCCTAACAAACCATGGCCCATGTTAAAGACCCCTCGGGGTGCCTCTCCGGGAACAATAACGGAGGTGGCGGAGACGACAGACAAGGCTGCCCTAGTTCCCTGCACTCCTGCTGATATGGGAACCAAGGCCCAGCCAACTACAGAGCCGAGCGGAGATCCGGCAGAGAATATCGCGACCGCAGTGGAGGTACCGGAGCGGGCCTGTTTCGTACCACTAACCACTGGCGGGGCCGCAAAAGACCCAGGTGACTCCCTAGTGGAGGATCCGACTAAGTCGTCTTCGGAGGAAGAAGATGGCGTTTCATCGGTGGCGAGGCGCCTACCGGCGAACCACCCCAGCTGTAACAAAGATGGCGGTCCACCTACCGGAGAGAGGGAGCAGATGAGTCCGGACACCTTCCGACAGTTGGCGCTTGTGCGGCCTGAGGCCCGTAGAAGTCCCACGGCCGTGGTGACTCCCAGTGCAGCGGAGGCGGCATCCGAGACGGCTCCGGAGGAACCAAAGACCATCAGCCGGCAGCGGAGCGGTAAGGAGACTCCACCACCCCCTTACTCCCGCCAGGCGAAGAAGGAACCTGCAGAGGACGAAAGAGAGAGGCTTGCGGCCTATCTGACCGTCCGAGGACTGGATGATCCACCACCGCCCCTTCCGGTTCTCGACGCACTTCTGGTGCGTGACCAAGGAGTGGATGGAGATTCCGTGGGCGCCAGTGATGATGTAATTTATGGGTCTGACTGGAAAAGAGGGCCGGGAGCGCTGTTCTCCCCTCGGAGAGCGGCAATGGCAGCTGCAATGGCCACCCTAAGAAGCCAAGGCCCTTCCAGAGGACCACGGGCTCAGCTGAGAGAGCAAGCAAGAAAGTGCCCAGTGTCGCGGCATTACCCGCTTGCTGGACATTGAAACGGACATTGCCCCAGCCCCTAGCGCCCTTGCCCCGGCCACTGCCCCTGCCCCGTCACGAGTTCTGGCACCGGGACCTAGCGGGGATAAGTTAAGCAAGTACCCCAGATATGCATTACGACTTAGCATTACTTTACCCCTATTTAACACATCGATAGGGGCATAACTATACTACTGCAAATCCAGGGGGAACCCAACAGCATTGAGGGGGGAGGGGGCGGCTGTCCGGCACTAGAAGTTGGGCATGGACAGATTTCAGGTGCAACCGCTGTGTCAGGCTGCCGGGGCCTTTGTTTGCAACAAGGACTGCCAATACTGTGAGTGACTGTATAGTGACTAGTGACTGTTTAGTTAGATCAGGGGTGGCCAACTCCAGTCCTCAAGGGCTACCAACAGGTCAGGATTTCATGATACCCCTGCTTCAGCACAGGTGGCTTAATTAGTGGCTCAGTCAATGACTGAGGGATATTCTGAAAACCTGACCTGTTAGCCCTTGTGGGGAAGAGTTGGCCACCCCTGAGTTACATAGTAGTATAGTTAGATAGATTATATACTGTAGTTAATGCTACAGTTTCTTCACATGTGGGTTCTTCTTGGGGAACTGCCTGCATCATTAGCAGAATGTGTGCCAAGCCAGAGGAACAGGATTGCATCTATTTACTGAAGTAGTATTCAATTAAAGTTGTTCCAGTTAGTGTGGAACGGTGGGTGGAAATTATTACAGAGATATATTTAAGGGAATTGCAGATATGATTGCAATTACATTGGGTCCCATGTTGCTCTGCGTGCCATAAAAGGTCAACAGCACAAAACTAGCAAAATGCCGGGGCCAGATGTCCTAACTCATCTTTTTTACAAACTAATTGAAGAAACATGAATAACTTACTGGGTTAAACTTTTTAATTAAATTAAAGACAGGCCAATCCCTAAGTCTTTGCTGGGGGCAATTATTTCTGTAATTCATAAATACAGATAAAGATGTTCAGAAATGTTTCAGTAACAGACCCATTTCTTTGCTCAACTCGGATTTTACAATATTCTCCACATTTTTGGCAAATAGACTATATAATAATAAATATTGATCACACTGGGTGTAGCCCAGGATACCAGACATGTCATTTTACCAGAAGGATTCATCAATCTAATTCATACATTTTATTTAATAAAATTGTAGCAATGATTCTCTCATTAAACGCTAAAAAAAGAAAGGGTTTGACTATATTAGCTAGAACTTTATACAATCTGTATTATTAAAATCTGGCCTGGGCCCTATTTATAAATTGAGTTTTTGAACTGTACACATGTCCCGCGGTTAATGTTCAAATTAATGGTGTACCACCACAATCTTTTCAATTTTCAATGGGACTCATCAGGGGTATCCCCTTTCACCATTCATTTTTGCATTGACAAGAGGCATCCTTCTGGATGAGAACACTGCCTCCTCAGCTCCTTTCCTTACAGTAGCATACAAGCAAAACATAAGTGGGTTTTGGTTTGGCAGAACGATCTGCAGGTCAATAGTTTATCAATGCTTGAAAGTACTGTAGCTGATCGGGGAACTGGCTCAATGGGCTGTGGATGAGATGTCTGTTTCTACTTCTACTATTATTAAATTGATTTGGGGAAGTGTTGGAATCTTTAAAACTAAGAATAGACAGTCACCCAAGGTTTTTCAGGCTCCACAAGCAATTTCCTGCGGTCCCTACTTCCCTAACCGCTCAGTTGCCATAATCTGGAAAACCTTTAAGTCAACAAGGGGATACTGCATCAGGGGTTGTTGTGGTTGTAGATGTTGATGGTCAGGTTTCTCCTTCTATTGTGTCAGAAGTGTGTTTTAGAAGACTCCCTCTTCAGGTCTTCATCTGTCATGTTTAGATAAAGGGAAGATATAGAGATGGTATTATATGGATATATTATCTCTACTGCTATATTTGTTAAAAACGTAAAAGGGTGAGGATAGGGGGGAGTATTTTGCATTTATGCTAGAGTGTTGGGAAAAAGTTCCCACAAAAGAGCTGCACTCTTTTTAAACATTATTTTAAAAGCATATAGATGTTATGGTGATTTTCATGGTTCACATATGATGACCAGTGAAGGCAGAAATTTTCTGTATATTCATCTTGAGGTGGGGTATGAAAGACATGTCACCCATAATGACACCAATATGTCCATTGCCATTTCACCAGAAAAGCTAAGTGAACGGGTGAGATTCCAAAAAGGTATATATTGGGCATGTACTTGATCCTTCTGCAAGTGGCAGATGCCTGAACATGTTGCCATGGGTGCTAGGTGTGTTCAGGCAACCACTCTGCCTTGTGCAGCCATACAAAATTTGTGGGCTGGTTCAAGGACAGTGCGGCAGGGACTCTTAGAAAAAGTGAAGATGAGAGTGAATTTAAAAAAAGATTGAAGCTTGGAGTCCGTTTTTCCCCATTAAATGATTAAGAAACTTTTTCCAGTGGGGTTTTGTGGGTCCCATCAGTGGGGGTATAGTGGTTTATGTGGGGGAATAACCTGAAGTTGATGCAGGAACACCTTGATGTACTGCTGTGACACACTTTATTCGAGCAAATACCCAGTATGTACCTGGCAGATACCAGGAATGCGCCGCTCCTCACCTCTGACAAGCCCCGTTGCGTTTGCCTTCCCAGCCATGGTTCATGCCTGGCTGACGGGCGGCTGATCTGTTAAATGATAATGATTAGGATTTAATAGGCTGCAATGCTTCGCGTGTCTACCAGATGGCATAAATTCATGAATTGTAATGCAGTATATATATATATACTGTGCAGTATTGCAGCCAGCGGGAATAAAATGCTTCAATCCCTGCCTGGAAAATAACGCAATGCACTCGGGCAGAAAACAGTCACAAACCTCAATACACCAGAGTATACCCGATTCGTGGGACTAACCGAGCTCGAATAAAGTGTGTCGCCAGTGTAGTGAGAAAATTGGTAAAGGAATTATCTATGGGAAATATAGTCTTGTATTAAACCCCCACATTTCTAAAAATTCACATGAAGACACTATCAAGAATATATAACATACAGTACAGGTCCATGAGAATCCGGATAGTGTTATGAATTGTCCTGAGTGACAATGTCCATATGTTAGATCTCTACAGATCAGGTCCTTCTAGGGCAAGCAAAACATAACTTCTCCCGGGAGCACATATAACGCAACGGATATGGGATGCTTTCAAATAGTATAGCATACGATCTCGAAGGTGTAAGAATTCAAGGAGGCGCCTTGGCTGAGTTCTTACAACTAAATTTTAATGGTTCACAATCAGGTTTTTATACACAAGGCAGGGACAAAAATACAGTTGTCATCTGTTACAAATATGGGTACACATCTAAATTTACATGTATCCTTCACATAATGCCTTTTCTGTAGAGCTTAAAACATTTAACTGCTGAGCAAGAGACATATACAGTTGTGACTTATAAGGCAGCCCTATCCTCTGTAGTCTTGTTTTAACAACATTTTGACAGGCACTAAACAGTTGGTCTAAAGCTATTTACAATAGCCTCCCGTGAAAATAGCAAGGCCAGCGTATTCTGTTTAACCTTATCAATTCCAGAGCTTGGCAGAAGACAGTTTTAACCTTACATAACCTCCTTTTGTTCTGAAAGAACAAATCAATTGACCAATCCCATTTATTCTTCTGCAAACCACTCAGGAGAGGAAAAACTCCAAGGAAGAAACCTCCAAGAGACCATGTGCCTGCAGAAACCTATCTCTTTTAGGTATCTCGTTTGATAATCAGAGATGAACATATGGGTGGTTGACGAGTACCAATACTATTGGTATTTCTCGCTCTCTTTGTGGGAGGCATATATATAATGGTCGAGCTAGAAGCAGAAACATCTTTCTTTGGCAAAAAATAGAGCTGATTACACTTTTAGCCATCTAGATTAATTCATACACACAGAGTAATAAACCTGCGGTTATCCTAATTCCGTAAAGAATTTAATTCCCAATACACCGAGCCAATTTTCAAGGCCAAATGTAAAATCAAACTTTTTTTGTTTCCTCTCTCATTCTAGATTACATTTCTGCTAGAGTATCCATATCATGGTGTATACTTTTTGATTGGGTATCAATATAAGAACGGCATTCTTTACCCACTAATTTACAAACCCCTCCTTGTGCTGCCATCAGATAACCCAATGCCATACAATTTTACAAAACTACTCTTCTTATCTATTGCTGAGCCTTAAAAATAGCGTCTTTTAGTATCGTGAAAAAACAGCATTTATATTGACTACTGAAAAATCTCCTTTTGCATATAAATCATACATTCCTAAAAGGGTATTAGACCTCCCACTACTCTCTTAACTGAGCTATTTTTAATAATTAATGCCTTTCAATTTCGTATTCTTTGCTTAGGTATGATGAACATTATTTAAATTCTATTTCTGATCATAAGTGGGGGTTGGTGTGGGTTAATATTTCCTAGGAGCGACTGCTCAACACATACATCTTACATACTACATTTACTCAGAATATCGGAACAGACAAAATGGCTGCCATAGGCAAAATGGTTTACTTGTGATCCTTTCCTTGTGGTTGACACACGCCCTTGTGTGACCTCCCCACCTTCCTCATATCCAATCTTCTCAGCCCCCTCTTATCCTTTAGAGACAGTCTTTTAAAGAACAGTTAACCATATCATAGTCCTGCCGGACCAAAAAAATAGTCCCATAGTACATAACTTGATTCCTTTCTGGCCATTGTATTGGCCCAGTTGATTTCTTTTTTTTTCCGGTCTCTTCTTCTGGGGGACTGCTGACATCTTCATCACCAAAAAGAGACATAGCATCGGTGGGGGGGTTGCAACGCACTTCAGGACCAAAGTTTTGCTGTTCATAACACAGAGAGTAATGAGTAGGACAGACACACATACAAAAACATCCACTAGCTTCGCTCCCAGCGAAATAATCTAACCACCAAGTCCCAACAAATCCCAACCCTCATCTCTACCTTCAAACACTGGAACCACTTTCCCAAATAACATAACCTGGTCTAGTTGCAAGATAATACTTTATCTATCCTTCTATCACAGAGTCAATAATTTCCCTAGGGTAAACTTGTATTTCTACTCCCTTCATAACCAATTTCTTATATATATAGTTCTACAAATATCTTATAGCATCTTGTCTTTTTCCAAGGGGTTAAATATAACTCTCGTGTTCCTGGGGTGCAATTTATTGGGTACGGATAGTACATTGGTATATATTGCACCTAAGATGTGGGCTTTGTTTACCAGGATTCCATTATACTGTATAACAAAATATTCTTGTTACTACCTTATCGTCTTCATGTGGACACCACTTACAGTATATAAACCTAATAGAATAAACATTGTAATTAAAATAATAAAACCTGTAAAAAGAAAGGTTATTAAAAAGTTCAAAGTTCATATGTTGAGGTCCGATGTTTCTTCTTATGAACTTTTCTCCTTTTTTTGGTTAGTGCCGGGTTTTCTTATGAACCAAAACACCAACTGAGAACGGCTGTGTCTTTAGGCCATCCCTCCTTTGTTGAGGTTTAATTTTGAAGCGACTGTGGGTGCACTTGTGTAACATGGATCCAGGAAAAATACTCTGACTGGGTAGAATCTGGAATGGGCCTCTCCACATTAGATGAAAAGCGCTTTTGCGTCACCTTTATCTTCATCTAATTGGAAGGACTGCACCTGGACATGAGACACTCAGACAATTGCATTAGTTTCACACAATAGATGCTGATTAAAATCGTCTGTTTAGAGCATAATCATACAACATTAAATCTACAAGGTACCTAGGGTGACCATTGGTCTTCCCATGAGAGAAAATTATATTGATTGTCACATTAGGCCAGGCCAAATACACCTTTATATTTAAGGGATCAATTACAAGGCAAAACAGGCAGAAAAATAAACGGTGGTTCATCCGGATAAGACCTTGAAAACTTCACAAAAACAAGAAACAGAGAATATACTTTGGGGGACCTTATACTTATTAGGAAAATAACTTGTGGAGATTTGGACTCGAAATCCAGGAGTCTGGGGGGCACAGGGAAGCCCTGGTGTAATTCACACTGCGTTCCGTCAAATCATGCCTGCTTGCTGGGGAAAATTAAGTGACTACCAGCACTTTGGCCCCACAACTCCTGCAACCAAAATAATTATATTTCCACCCAAATATCCTCCTAAAACTGACACACAAGAAATTTCACAGTTCCGCTAAGGGAATATGACATAGAAAATAACAGGGTCAGTTCACTTTCAGGCACTCCATATCTGAGCTGGGGCATTGGAATGCTTATTCACATGTTAATTCACATGCCAATTCACCAACCTGGGTTTAAATCACAGGACAAACACAATGCATTGCAGGCTTAGAACACATAAAACCAACATGTAGACACAAGAGCTTGCACTCCACTATTTGCACCTATCATGTGGGGTTCTAAAATCTTCTCTTCTCTAAGACACCAGCTAAGAATACCTTTCTGGCAGACAAGACAGGCCAAAATATCACCTCCCTTTCCCCTCATGTGCCAGGAGACTCTGTTCTCATAAGCATATTCTGTGCAGCTATTTCTCATAAGGGGCCACCCATACAAGGCAATCCACTTATAAGCTTGCACAGACAGCTGCAGGCCCATGAGGCAAAGGGAATACACAGAGAATGCATTAACTAGCCCACTGGGCTTACACAGTTAACCCTACATACACAGTTCCTAGTTTATACCCATGTGGGGGTATAAAAAAGAAAATTACAGGCAACATAGTAAGGTACAATATTATGTAACCATGCTGTAAAATGGCTACAGTCATCTCTCCTGCTGACAGTAAGGCCTGGTAAGTTATGGGCATGCCAGCAGTAATTATGGAGGTTTGCCCTCACACCCTGGTGAGGTGCCCTATGTATGGATGGGAGTGATTGCACCGAGGGGTGCACCACAGAGGAGTTCCTCACCAGGACCATCCACAAGCGGACGCTGGGATCCTGATGAGATGGAGGCGCTGCACTGGATATAGGTAGGACTCAAGTACAGTACCTCAGCTGCCTGTCTGGGTTGGCAATCCCCACACACCATCATGCGGGAGACTCAGGAGTCCTGTTGCCAACAGGTGCACCACCAGACACTACACTAATGGGGGCTGGTTAGACCACAGGGGCCAATATGAGATTGGGTGGGTCAGGCCAGGCCAGAAAATCCGTTACAATTATACCCAAGAGCCAAGAGCTGACACTCTCAGCCCTTGCCATATGGTTTCAGGGGCAGCCAGCAATAATAACAGCAACAACACCCTCCTTTTGTTCACTTGTATTACATGTGAACAATATCACATAAAGGATAACAGCATTTAAAGCATAACCTTAATGGAATTGCTTGATGTATAGCAAAACTAACCTAAAACCTTTGGGTACAACATTTTCATTCGAAATCTCAAAAGAACCCTACTGAATATAAATATAATCTGCCATAGTCTTCTGACAGAAACTTTTAGAACACAAAATAGCATCTGATTTGCTGAAAGAACAACCTGTAGCATAAAAACTTATAGACACAGATTTATAGGTGGGACACATTTGAGAGAAAAAGATGGTTAAAAATGATAAAATATTAAATATTTGATCAACTTTGCAGAAAAATAATTCCATAGAGAACCCTCTAGTATATGAGAGGGAGCGGCTCAGTGAGCAACGACACCGACTGGCACTGAGAGAGCTAAACAGTTGGTCTAAAGCTATTTACAATAGCCTCCCGTGAAAATAGCAAGGCCAGCGTATTCTGTTTAACCTTATCAATTCCAGAGCTTGGCAGAAGACAGTTTTAACCTTACACCATATATATGTGTGACCCATGTTCCCCCACCCTAAGGGACAATCACCGTTGTTACCTGTTGTTGGTGCTACCCGTATGGCTCTGAGCATCCGCCGGTAGTTGTGGGGATAATAAGGACAAGCTTTAAGGGATCTTGATAGCTCTTTGCTTGGTGTTGCAGTGCCTCCATTCCCTTAGGGCCTATAGGAATAGAGCCCTGGCTCCACACTTCCAACTCTGCATAGACAGCTACATTTAGAACTGCAACTCCTTTTTGTTACCAGTGGCGGGTCCTAGGTCTGAGCCCCTGATAGGGCAGTACCCAGGCCTTATGCACACCCCCCCCCCGTCACTCAAGGGAGTTGTTTACTACAGCAAGGGCAGATTTAACCCTAACACTGCCTGCACTGGTAGCAGGACTTACGTGCTAGGCAGAGGAATTCAGTAGCCAGAGGTTACATGGCTACGTATGTATATCAGGGAAAAGCATGCACCTAATGATGTCCACTTGACAACCACAATGTGTGGCACATATTATTGTTCCCAATTAGGTATAAAGGAAAGTGATAAATGCTGAACAGAGTAATTTTAATGAGGGGCTTTGGACCATTACCTGTCAGCTAAGTCACAGACAATCCAGCAGATCCGGGGCATGCTGATATGGAGTATACTGTAGAAGATCAAGAGAAAGTTGTGAAGAACCGGAGCTCTGGTTCTTCACAACATTCTCTAGCTATAGTATGTCAACTAGAACATTGAAATTGAAACAACTACATTTTCTGCTAGACAATTCAGCTTTTGCAGCTCGCGTGGTGTTGATGGGCAGAATCTTTTCAAAGTTAGAAGAGCTACTTCAGGAGTTAGCAATCCTAATATTAGTATTACAAAAGAGATAATTGGCAGTTTGGGAAGCTTTCTAGACAGTTAAAATATCCATTCATACTGGCAGTAGTCATCTGTGTCTAATGTGAACTTAAAACTATTTATGGCTACATCAGCCCTGTTAAGAAGGACAATGTTCTGCATCTTGAGAGCAGACAGCGTTGACATGAAATTTGACACTATTGGTGCTTTTTCCCATTATTGTAGCAATTGAGGTCTGGGGTCCTTAATGTCAATGCAGAATAATTTTGCTTCATTCAGATAACGTGGGGTCAAGCTTTTAAAGCTGTAGTTCAAGCTGCCGTTTAAAAAAGAAATTCCATTCAGTATTTGCATCAATTCAGTGTACATATAGCCAGATCCCCCCTGGGTCTCCTTGGCTGCTCCTACCTCGGATGCGGCTGAGGCTGTTAGCAGAGGCTAGGGCAAGTGCCAGTAGCATGCGGGGGAAGCTGCAGGAGTTAGAGGGGCAACCGGGTCGCCGGAGGTACAAAGTCGCACATGTGCGTTGTGAGATTTGCACATTCGCAGAGTGCGGTGGCCATTACAAGTAGGCGCACGCATGCGTAGAGGCTATGTAGTAGCGGTGGCCATGTTAAGTATAGCTCCACAAGGGAACTACAATTCCCAGCAGCCATTGATTATTATTGTACATTTACATTTAAGATTGTACCGACCACATAGATTTTGAGCCCCCCTATCTGAGGCTTGTTTCTTATACAAGCATTAGATGATTTAATAATAAATGTATCCATATCACTATTTATTTATTAATTTATCAGCTATTTAAACAAATGTATCACCATCATTTAGATAAAGCATAAATCAGTTTTGCAATGTGGAACTAAAGTCCAATGTGGTATTTTCTTCCCCCATTTTTCCCTGTATAATCATCTATGCCTTATTAATTATACTGTTGTTTTTATTTTTTAAAGGAATTTTTATTTGGTAATAAGAGAGGATTTAGATAAGAAAGGATTTGCTAAAAACAAGGTCAACAAAGAATAAAACAAGATGCAACTTATAAACCGTAACTTATATAAAAAATATAATAGTAACACAAGTACACTATAACAGGGGTGCGCAAACATTTCCCCGTGCACACCCCTGCCTGCTCTCCTCGGCGCCTCACGGTCCCCCCCCCCCTCGCCCACTCGCTTGACCCCGGTGTGAAATGACGCGCGGGGTCATGTGACATCACGTTGCCATGGTAACGTGACATCATGTGACCCCGCGTCGTAATTTGCCGCCGGGTTACCAGGACAACGCATCGCTGGAAGGGAAGTGTATTATAGAGGCCTCGCGCTGTCCCCCGCATTAAATTTAAATGCCTGGGGGAGAGTGCGGGACCTCTATAATGACATGCCTTCCCACCCCAGAAAATCTAGCGTCCAATGTTTTTAATCAGCCATGGTCATGAAGGAGGTGGCTTCACTACGAGATTCACCCACAGGAGCGCGCCACTGGCGGCAATAAAGTTTGCTACATCTGTAAGTGTGTGTGGTGTGTGGTGTGTGGTGTGTGTGTGTGTGTGTGTAAAACAAATAGGTACATTTTCAGTAGCACATGGACTCTCTCTTAAACCATTTACAACTGAACATATAACATTCAAATAAATGTTATAATTAGCTGTTTTATGCTACAGTAGGTGTGCATCTAAGAAGTGAGTGAGTATGCTGATTCTATTCTTTAATCGAGCCTTGACTGGAGCAAGCATAATGCAGCAGGGTGAAACTATTAAAGATACCTGTTAAAAATATATATACTGTACATGAGAATAAACTAATATATTGTGTGAAAGTTTTGAGACTTTAACAGGCAGTAAAATGCTAGGACAAAAGAAAATTACATGTATGCTTCCTGATCCAAAATTAATGTGATTTTATATAGTAATAATATAGCGATATAGCGATCTGAGAAATTCAGGAGTACCATAAAAAATAAATTTGATATCACTTAGCACAATCTGCATTAGTCCTTTAAAAAAAATATATATATATGTACTGTAGTCAGGTCCCCTCTGGCTCCCCGGTCCTCTGTTTCTCCCTCCCCTACTTGCGCAATGGTTGCGGGTGGCGACGGGCTGGCCACCGGCTCCCTTTGCAGGGCGCCGCCATGTTTAATGTTTAATGTACTCGCGCATACGCGGAGGCTTGCACATGCGCACAAGGTGTCCGGTGGCCATGTTGCGCTTGGCGCGAGGTTCTCGCATGTGCAGATGCGGCGAGTCACAGTGCAGGGCCTACCCGAGCTCTCGCATGTGCAGGAGAGTTAGCGGCGGCCATTACAAGTTTGCGCATGCGCAGTTGCAAGCAGCGGCAGCCATTACAGGATCGCGCATGCGTAGTAAAGATAGCGCACGCGGCGCCAATAGAGTAAAGGCGCTAAAGGAACTATATTACCCAGAACCTCTGGGGACTGCCCTTTCACCCATATAACCTGCTGCATTACAGCCAATAGGGCGTACAGATTCTCCTGCTGCAAAGGGGATACATTGTTGTGCGCTGGAGTCAGGAAGTTATTTGGAGCTGGGACACAGAGAGAGGAGAGTGTGTTTGTACAGGGAGGCAAGTAGCCCCTGCACTAGGCCAGAGATCTCCCCTTAGGCCCCAGCTAGGCCCAACTCGCCCTCAGCTTGTGGCTGCTACAGGGACGCCCCCTAGTGTAGGGACAGGGTCCTATAGAGCCAGCTTCAGTGAGGGTCACAGCCAGGAAGCGAATATCCTGGCCACTGTTGTTGGTGGATCATCCTCTGTGGTAGCAGAGGCAGAGACTGTCCAAAGGTGGGTCACTCCCTGCAGGAGCCACCCATCGCCGAGGCGGATCACAGTGTAGGCTCATCCACCTGGAGCAAGGGATTCCTAGCCAAGCATCTTTGGACACACCTGGCAGGTACCATCATCCCTACACATGCACCAACCAGTAAACCTCACCGAGTGGGCAGCGCTGTCTCACACTGGGGTGGGCGGGGGACTCTGGGTACATGGTGTTGGGGGAGAAAAGGTGTGGGGTGAAGGCCCTGCGAGGCGTCTGGTCAGTTGTACCATTAGTGTTACAGAGTGACAACATTGCTAATGTTATTGTTCTGTTCTGCATATACAGTAAACTGTTTATATATATACTCTGGTGTATGTGGTTACTGTGTATCAGGTCCTGTGTCAGGGGTTAATCTACACTTAGAATCCTGCACAGGTGGAGGCGCTGCTTCTGTGAGTATTTTCCAGGATACACCCCAGGTTCCCATCAGCGGTGGCTCAGGCCTCCTGTGAGCCTGACAGGTATTGCACCACACCGGGTAATGCATGTAGATTTCCCCACATGGTCCCTATCTGCGATTGGGGGGTAGGGGGGGAGTGTGTTACATAAATATCTGTTAACATTTATATATTGGACACTTCAGAATGACATCTTATGATATGTAATTGATTATGAGTGATTATGGATTCCATGTGTTCACGTGTCCTTTTTTGCAGAAGTGAGTCTTGTCCATGCTTATAAATAACCTTAACCAGATCTTTGTTTCTGTATAAAATGTCCCCCTCTGACCTTTATAGCTCCCTAATGTAAAAGTTTAAATAGATTCTTTCATATTCCCATAATTTAAAGTGTGATAACCTTTGGCAAATTGTAGGCATACTTTCCTCGTTTGCAGCTCTGCTGTTTAATAACAGATGGCACAAAACACTTTTGGACTTTTGGACTATTCCATAAATTACGCTCTACAATTGAATGGAAAGACATTTTTAGATGTATTTAACACAGAACATGCATATTCCAGTGTGACATTCTCAACTGAAGAAGTAAAAGCATTCTTAAAATGTAATGCAGATGTAGCAGACATTATTATTAACGCCACCTTAACGCTACTGCGATTTGCATGAAATGCCGCAGTTCAATTTAAAAAATGGTATAACGTGCGTATTTTAATTTTAGGGGAAATAATCACGCAGTCAACGTCATCACGTACGCACACCCCGTGAGGAAGGATGCAGAGTTTTACTTAATTTATTTGGATTTCTCCTATCTTTCTCCTAACTATTTGAATTGCTGTTAATTCAATTATCCAAACACACTCAGGCACAGAATCTCACTAGGAAATGTGGAAATAATAGATATACCTTAGCTTATAGAATGAAAATATAGAATGCATTCAATATATTTATAGTGTTATTGAGAAAAAATAAATGCACAGATAAGTAATAACTACTTAAAAATACTGTACTAAGCATTGGAAGGGAATACTTCTAAAACTGAATGTCTGCGATGTCCTGCATACTTGGAGGACTCTTGTGTGCAACAGATCTCCAGATATATACAAGAAAAATGTACTGCAATATGTATTAAATGGAATAAAATATTTCATGTAGAGGAAACAGGTCCACTCAAATGAGAAGAGAGTCAAATATAGTATAATATTGCTTTTATCAAAGATTAAAAACATCAAAATCAAAAGATAAACATGTGTCGACACTCATATAAAAACTCGAATTGTCACCACACAGGGTCAAGAAGTAAATGTAGCCGCCAAACTCTTCCAAAACATATTTGGGAAAACCCTGGAGGAACACAAAGCTAGGTTGATGAAGGTGTTAGATCGATTAAGTGAAAGTGGACTAAAATTCAGTGGACGTGTCAGTTCTGTCGGACTTCTGTCACATACGTAGGGTACATCGTATCTGAGAAATGAGTGACCGCCGATCCTTCTAAATTAGAGGCTATTGCATCATGGCCAAACCTACAGCACGTAGCTAACAGAACTGCAGTCTTTCTTGGGATTCTGCGGGTATTACAGACGGTTTGTGCACAACTTCTCAGCTGTAGTCCAACCCTGGACACAGCTGACAAAGTGTTACCCACCACCAAAAGGGCATAGCATGGCCGCGGGGGCCACCAGTCAAGATTATTTCAAAATGAATTAAGCATTTGGGAATAGATGGACTTCAAAGTGCGAGGAGGCTTTCCAAGCCATAATAGCATGCCTGATAAAGACGCCAGTACTAGCATTTGCAGATCCACAAAAGCCCTATGTGCTGCATGTAGACGCCAGTTTGGATGGACTGGGGGAAGTGCGGTACCAAGAGGGACTGAGACCAGTAGCGTTTGTGAAGCCATCCGAGTTGGGGGTTGAAGCCATCCGAGAAAAACTACCCAGTACACAAACTGGAGGTTTTAGCTTTGAAATGGGTGGTAGTAGACAAACGACATGACTATTTACTGTATATTGAGCAGTGTTTGTAGTGCACACAGACAAAAATTTCCTTACGTACAGCGAAACTGGATGCAACTGGACACAGGTGGTTGCTAGCATTGACCACTTACAATTTCAGTCTAAAGTACAGACCTGGGAAACAAAATGTTGATGCGGATTCATTGTCACAAATTCACTGGGACGCTCAAGCCCAGAATGGACTTTGGAAAAACATTACCGCCGCAAGGGAGGACATGGACGCGGAGGATGGTGATGACCTTCATCCTGGCAGGGCTAAGTGCAAGTTTTATTTACTTTATGCTGGTTGGATAATGTTTTATTTTGAATGGTAAAATGAGCTATTATCCAGATCTGGATAGTTATTTTGCCCACTACTGTACTGTATGTTTGGGGGTGGGGGGTTGTTGGGAGTAGAGAAGGTGGTATTAGGGCTGCTGTGGTTTTTTTTTATTGGGGTAGAGGGATTGGGTAAAGGTGGTAGTTGCCCCAAGGGTGAGTGGTTAGGCCTAAAGGTGGGTAGCGGGAGTGGTTAACCCATTCATTACCATAGCGGTTTCCACTGCTATGGGAGTGAATGGGTTAACCATTCCCGCAACCATCCTGGCAGGCCTAACCACTCTGGGGCAACTACCCCCTGCACCCCCCCTCTGCCACCAATAATCGGGCTATTCAAGTTTAACCCCTTTATTGCCCTAGCGGCTAGCCGCTAAGTTAAGGAAGCTGTTCTTATTTACATTTTAATACTAGTGTGTGTGAGCAGGGGGTCTCCAGAGCATAACCGCGTTGATTTCAGGTCCAGGACCCGTTGATTCCTGAGATACAGGCCCGGTATGGAGTGCAGGTGTCCCCATGCAATGTTTAAATGTCCCGTGACACGTCTGGGACATTTAAACGCATAGGAGATACCTACACCCCATACCGGGGCCTTTAAATCGGAAAGCAGGGGGTCCCCGGACCCGAAATCAATGCGGTTCTGCTCTGGAGACCCCCTGCTCATGCACACTAGTATTCAAATTTTATCAAAAACACTGCGATCACCGAGAGAGCTGTGCAGGGAGAAAAAATCTCAGATGACTTTGCTGATATGCCGTATGGTTTTGGCATTTTCCTATAGCATGATTTGTGAGGGGTTCAGATTGTTTCTGAATACTGTGATAACTCAAATGACATGCCAAACCTTGCAAGATAGCAGCAAACTCATCAAAGCTACTAGAATAGACCCCTCTGACTCATGTGCCTGCCAGTTGCCACTGAGTCTGATACTGTATGCCTGCTGTTGTTGTTTATCCACCCACTGCCACAACATCTATCACCACAATGCCATCACCATACCACCACCACCACCATCATCCATTATCATCATTAAAGTTGCAAAAATGAGCAAATATGGCATCTTCAATTAGATTAGGTTTTATTTTTTTGACCAACCATCTAGTGATGGCCCAAACAAGCCAGTACCCAAACTGCAGTGCCATGGCAGGCATTTCCACAACATAACATCTAGGGTGGAATTGTCTGGTACTGTCTGTAGGCTGGCCAGCAGTCACCATTACGTAACATCTAGGTTGGCAGTTGTCACAGTGCTTCGCTTGTTTAAAATGTGTATGTCCTAAACCACAGTTACTGTTCCATCTCTCAGTAATGCATAGGTTGGAGGGAGAGCCCATACGTCTTTTATTTTGTTAACATTTTGCTCACAATAACTATTAACCTGTGAAGTCAGCACTCTTTTGAGTGTTATATCTGTGTGAATCAATACATTGTCCACTGACACTAGTCTAGACTAGACTTGACTGAGTTATTGACGCTGAATGAGTACATTATTGAGTAGTAAATTCAATTCACTAACCACAATAGGTAAATAACACGACCAGTCAGTGAAGTTGTCAGGCTGACTGTACACTTAAGTAAGTTTTGCGGATATATAATTGGTCACAGACTTGCTTTCTGTCACTATCACTGCTCTCAGTACCTTGTGTGTTCAACCACCATCACCACAACCAATCAACCACCATCGATTATCATCATTAATATTTATCTCATTGCCATTGCAAAAGCAAAATGGTCACATTTGGCTTAATGAATAAGATTAGTTGTATTTTTTTTTTGAAGGTCGGCCACCAGCACCAGAAATCAATTACCTAACATATAGGTTGGCAGTTGTCACAGTGCTTGGCTTGTTTAACATTTGCATGTCCTTTAACAAGTTCCTTTACTTTCGGGTTTGCTTTTGCATTTTGGGCAGTGTTATTGATTTGCCTGGTTGGCTGCTAATACTGCTGTAGTTGCTGGGGAACTGGCAATGGTAATCCCAATGTGGGAATTCTAGTAATGGAATGGCAGTGACTTCTGGCTTCAGCAGACTGGGCTGCACACAGGAACAATAGGTGCAGACTATAAGATAAACTAACTGATCATAAGTTAAGTCCGCCGGGCCCCCCGGAACCCCCCACCGCCGTCCCATAGATCACGGCACACCAGGGCTCCCTCGGGGAGCCCTGGGCATGCGCGCAGAGGGCGCAGGCACCCGATGAAGTGTGACCGCGCATCGGTGACGCGCGGCACGCCGAGGGAGTGGGGCTAGCAAGCCGGGGCATCCCCCGGCTTGCGGAACTAGCCCTGCTCGAATAAATCGTGTCGGTAGTGTAGCTCTTTCCTATTTCTCCCTTCCCCACCACACCCAGTCCCACTCACCCTCTCCCTTCTCTCACCAGAAAGTGTGTGACAAACAGGCAGGGAGTGAGTGACAATATAAATGCTTTTGGTTACAAAATGTGCGTAATCCGCAGCTTGGCCACCAACAGAAATCATGGGGCCCGGGACAAATGAAAGGAGCAGCCACCCCCCCCAAACCCAAAGCGCACCCCCCTCCCCGAACCCATAGCGAAACTACTATGAAAACATATATTTTAGCGCGCAACTTTTTTTGGGATCTACCATCTGCAGTGCTATGTCACACCGTGGCACACAATAGCATCTACTTTGGAATTGGCATTTGGCAACTGCACTGAAGGTCGGCCACCAGCACCAGAAATCAATTACCTAACATATAGGTTGGCAGTTGTCACAGTGCTTGGCTTGTTTAACATTTGCATGTCCTTAAACAAGTTACTGTTCTATCTCTCAGTAATGCATGGGTGGGAGGAACAAAGGACATATTCCTTTTATTTATTTTTTTCTGTTGTCACTATTCAATAATTAATATGTATTACTTTGTGAAAAACAGCCTTGTTTGTGTGAATGAATGAATGTGAGAATAAAGAAACAAAGTGACAGTTTTTGATTTTGATTTACTTTCGGGTTTGCTTTTGCATTTTGGGCAGTGTTATTGATTTGCCTGGTTGGCTGCTAATACTGCTGTTGTTCCTGGGGAACTGGCAATGGTAATCCCAATGTGGGAATTCTAGTAATGGAATGGCAGTGACTTCTGAGTTCAGCGGACTGGGCTGCACACAGGAACAATAGGTGCAGACTATAAGATAAACTAACTGATCATAAGTTTAACTCTTCATGAAACTAATTGACAGTATTTTTGTTATTAATATTTTTAATTTGAAATATTAATGTACTGCTATATCATTTATATAATAGACACAGAAATAGTGCAATACTGTAGGCCAGGCCACTGAGGTCAGGCAAGCATCAGCTCCTCCTGTCTGGGGTTCCAACTCCTGAACCCCCACATCCCCACCTGATGATGCTTCCTGTGCCCAGGTTAGGGCAGCAAGAGTCACAGGAGAGGCGCTGGGTCTAGCAGACTAAGATGGTGCAGCTCAAACCTGACCCAGGGACATATTCCACAACAGGTTGGAAACTCCTCCTGCAACCCTGACACCAGCCTGATCTGCTTGCACAAGCAACACATACTGCTGCATCTCCTGCTGGCACACGTGTTCAAACAAAAGCTGGACCTGGGCACAGGAAGCTTCATTAATCTCTGACAGACTGACTTGAGGTCAATGACACAGAGGAAATTGCTTCTGACAAAGGTGACCCTGACAGAAATTCACTTGCAAAAAATAGGGAATAGCCTTCAAATCCTCCATCCTACCTGCTTCTTCTAAGACAGAGGTACTTGCAAACACAACCTGTTTCTTTAACACAGGCTGAACAGCAGTAAGAGCAGCATGTTCCAGAGGCATGCTCACAACAGGGGTCGCAGCAGCCACAGCCCGCCTGGTATCAGCAGGAAAATTCACTGGTACAACAACTGCTGCCTTTGCTGTTCCCACCTCATGGCCAACTGAGTCTGAGGAGTCCCTTCTGCCCTGGCTGCTACCACTCATAATAAAAATTTAAAAACGAAAATAAAACAAAATTAAACTTACAAACAAACTCTCTCTCTCTGATTTCTTATTTTTATCTTTCTCTCTTTCTATCTCTCTGTTACTAGATTCTTTTTTTTTAATCATTATTTTTCTCTGTTTCTAGCTCTTTCCTATCTCTCCGTTCCCCACCACACCCAGTCCCACTCACCCTCTCCCTTCTCTCACCAGAAAGTGTGTGACAAACAGGCAGGAAGTGAGTGACAATATAAATGCTTTTGGTTTCAAAATGTGCGTAATCCGCAGCAGGGCCATCAACAGAAATCATGGGGCCCGGGACAAATGAAAGGAGCAGCCCTCCCCCTCCCCCATCCGAACCCATAGCGCAACTACCACGAAAAAATATCTTTTAGCGCACAACTTTTACTTAACAGTTTTCTTATTGTGATACAGAAATAAAACATTACAATGCAACCTGTTTATTTTTATATTTTCAACAAAACACATCTGACTGGGTGAGTGGGTGGGTGGATGACTGGGTATGTGAATGACAGTGACTGGGTGGATGAATGATAGTGACTGGGCGGGTGAATGACAGTAGAATTACAGTGGGTGGGTGAATGAATGACAGTGGGTGGGTGAATGACAGTTGAATGACAGTGGGTGGGTGAATGAATGACAGTGGGTGGGTGGGTTGGTGAATGAATGACTGTGGGTTTTAATGAATGACAATTTAATTAATGATAGTAGGGTTTGGGGTGGGTTAATGAATGACAGTGGGTGGGTGTGTTTTTAATGAATGACAGCGGGTGGGTGGCTTAATGAATGACATATAAACAGTGATAAGAAAAATAAAAAATGTATAAATAAATAAATTGGTATACTGTACAACCCGGCCTGAAGAAATCAGCCAAGATCCTGGAGGTGCTCCGTCTTATGGTGAGATCAAATGTATGAAAAAAATAAACAAACACAAAACATAGCTTGATACTGTAACAGAAAAACTAACTATAATAAACAAACACAACACAATACAATGAACTATCAAGATTTACAATACTAATGGAAGCTGACAGATGAATAGCACAAATGAGTGACATTTATTAAACCACAAATTTAAAATATATATAAAATATCCATAAGTGAAATGTCCCATAGAGACCACAGCTGCTGTAGGTGAAATACCCATTTACCAGATGAAAAGTGGTAATGCGCGTATGAGCGTATATATAATTATGAGCGTATGAAACAGTTACAGACCAGATTAAAGGCTGTCTCACACTTTAATCTGGTCTGTAACTGTTTCATACGCTCATAATATATATTTTCTTTAACTGTGCATGCAATGTCTTGTATATAATGTATACCTTGTTCATTTATGTAACTGTATTTGTAACCATGTATTATTTTGTTTTACTCTGTGCCCAGGACATACTTGAAAACGAGAGGTAACTCTCAATGTATTACTTCCTGGTAAAATATTTTATAAATAAAATAAATAAATAAAATAAATAAATGCGCAGTGGATATATTAGAGAGTATCCCCTCTCATCTGTAATGCTGGAGACCTCCTCATTAGTTGCTAGACCCCCCGGTGTAGCTGAGAAAACATCCAAGATGATGTTTCACGACCATGCAGTGATGCACAAGGGCCAGCTTCAGAACGCTTCCTGCAGAAGGTGTAAGGCATAAAAGATCGAGTGGGCTCTCAAACAGCAGCCGAGTATCAGGGACACCCTACGCATTTCGAAAGCTTCCCTCCTTCTTCGTCAGGAGTATAAGTTTAATGAATGACAGTGGGTGGGTGGGTTAATGAATGACGGTGGTTGGTTCGACGGTTTAATGAATGACGGTTTAATGAATGACAGTGGGTGTGTTAATGAAGGACAGTGGGTTGGTGGGTTAATGAATGACAGTTATGACAGTGGGTGGGTGGGTGAATGAATGACCGTTTGAATGAATGACGTGGGTGGGTGGGTGGGTGGTTGAATGAATGACGGTTGAATGAGTGACGTTGGAATGAATGACGGTGGGTGGGTGAATGAATGACATTAGGTGGGTGGGTGAATGAATGACGGTGGGTGGGTGAATAAATGACAGTGGGTGGGTGGGTGAATGAATGACAGTGGGTGTGTGATTGAATGAATGACAGTGGGTGGGTGGGTGAATGAATGACAGTTGAATGAATGACAGTGGGTGGGTGAATGAATGACAGTGGGTGGGTTGAATGAATGACAGTGGGTGGGTGAATTAATGACAGTGGGTGGGTGAATGAATGACAGTGGGGTTGAATGACATTGGGTGGGTGAATGACGGTTGAATGGGTGGGTGGATTACAGTGACTGGTTGGGTGAGAGACAGTGACTGGGTGGGTGGGAGACAGTGACTGGGTGACAGTGACTGATTGGGAGAGAGTGACTGGGTGACAGTGACTGGGTGGGTGGGAGAAAGTGACTGGGTGTCTGGGTGACAGTGACTGGGTGGGTGACAGTGACTGGATGGGTGGGTGACAGTGACTGGGTGGAAGACAGTGACTGGGTGACAGTGACTGGGTGGGAGACAGTGACTGGGTGGGTGGGTGACATTGACTGGGTGACAGTGACTGGATGGGAGACAGGGACTGGGTGGGTGGGAGACAGTGACTGGGTGACAGTGACTGGGTTTGGAGAGAGTGACTGGGTGGGTGACAGTGACTGGGTGACAATGACTAGGTGGGTGACAGTGACTGGGTGGGTGACAGCCAGTGACTGGGTGGGTGACAGTGACAGTGGGTGACAGTGACAGTGGGTGACAGTGACTGGGTGGGGTGAGTTACCTTGACTGGGTGGGTGCAGCTTGCAACCGGATGCTTCCCCCTCCTGCCCCTGATATCCCCACGGCAGCTGCCCAGAACGGGAGGTGGGCTTGGGTTCGGGGGCGCGGGAGGTGGGCTCGGGGGGGGGGGGGGGCATGGGAGGTGGGCTCAGGTGGGGCACGGGAGGTGGGTTCGGGGGCACGCTGGAGGTGGGCTCGGGGGGCGCACGGGAAGCTGGCCGCGAGGGGGAGCGGGGGGGGAAGCAGCCGCAGGAGGAGCAGGCACCTCCCCCTCCGTCCCACGTTGGGAGCGAAGGGTGAGCGGGCCACAGTAGAGGAGCTGGTCTTTCCCCCTCCATCCCACGTTGGGAGCGGAGGGGGGGGAGTGGGCCGCACAAGTGGAGATGGTACTTTCCCCTCCATCCCACATTGGGAGCGGGGGGGAGTGGGCACTGCTTGCCCTGCGCATGCGAATTGAAAGCGGGGGGGTGAGCGGGCCCTGCTTGCCCTGCGCATGCGCGTTGAGAGCAGGGGGGGTGAGCGGACCCTGTTTGCCCTACGCATGCGCACCGGGCCCCCCTGACCCACGGGGCCTGGGACGCCAGTGCCCTTTGTCCCCCCCTGTTGACGGCCCTGATCCGCAGATCTGATTCCAGAAGTTTCCGGCTGTGGGTTCCACCTAAGTGGTGCATTCAGAGTCAGCTAGCAGATTCTGAGGAATTGGCATTGACTTAAGAGATGCAATCCGTCTGCGGAGTTCATTCCATGGATCAGACTGCTGAGAAAGAGCTAGACAAAATCAGCAGAATGGATTCTGACAGGTTTGAGCATCTCTACTGGTGGTCAGGGCCGCCAACAGAAATCATGGGGCTCAGGACAAATGAAAAGATCAGGCTCCCCTCACCCCCCCCCCCCCCCCAAACCATAGCGCACCTACCACCCAATTTTTTTTGTAGCGCGCATCTTTTACTTAACTGTTTTCTTCTTTTTGTAATACGGAAAAAAACATTACAATCCAATCTGTTTATTTTAATATTTTCAACAAAAGACAAAGATACCCAATGCTACATCCAATGTGACAAAAGGCCTGGGGGGGATTCAGTATGGACCTAGTGGGGGGGGGGGGTAGTATGGGCCTGGGGGTGTTAAATATGGGCTGGGGGTGGGGGTTAAGTATGGGCCTGGAAGTTATGTATGGGTGACTGACTGCCTTGACTGACTGACTTCTGCCCTTGACTGACTGTCTTGGGTGGGTAACTGACTACTGCTTGAGTGGGTGACTGACTGTCTGGGTGGGTAGGTGGGTGACTGACTGCACATTGGGTGAGTGACTGTCTGGGGGGGTGATGGGTGAGTGACTGCCTTGGGTGACTGACTGCCTTGGGTGGGTGTGTGACTGCCTGGGTGGGTGACTGCCTCGATGGGTGGGTGACTGACCTTTACCAGGTGGGTGCTGCTTCCTGCTTCCCTGCCCGCCAGTCGCTTGTTCCATTGTTTTTGCCTCTCTTCCCCCCTTGCCCCCGATCCCCACGGCTGCTGCCCGGGGCCCCTTCCTTCCCCAATGCAATGTGACACTACATATTTTTACATATACTGTACACATATTGCTTGCAGTGCTGAACACTGCATAGTAGTGGTGTGACCTGGTCCATCCGCCTGTGCATTGTGCATTCCTTTTCAAATGGCACAATATCTGCATCTGTAGCAGGAACAATAGCCCTACCAGTCTGAGCCACTTTTAGCTCGGTGAATGAAAGAGCTGGTATCTCAATCTCAGTTTACTGTATATGCCTCCAGTTTAGTGAAATTCCTAAACATTACAATTTGTTACATTTATAGGGAAAGTTCATTGGAATCTTATTATTTTTGCAAAATGAAATGCATTACAAGCTTTAGTGAAAATGTTGGGCGAAAGAAAACATTGAAGAAAAAAAACTGCAAAAAAACATTGCAAATTGCTACAGTATCTTTTTAAAACATTTGCACATCTCTAATCAGAACGTATTAAATCTTACTTTTATATATACAGAATGTTTTTTTTTCAATTTTTTTTTTTAACTTTCCCATGTTTTCATATTCCTGTAAGTTATATAATACAGCATCATTAAGTGTACCAAAGTTTTGTGTGAAGCTGAGCCATGAAATATCTAACATAATTTGCAGCTTATCTGTTTCCTTTTCCACTGGGAAAGGATGTTCCTTTGACCTAATGTTGCTTTTCTGGATAAGCAGGTGTCTAAAAAACGTACATCTCATGTTTTAGACTCTTCATCATCATCACAATTAATACCAGTATCTACCAAAGTCAATATTGCTACAAAGCAAGCATAAGCATCAAACCTAACTATATTTTGGATAAACTATTTGCTTATTTCGATTATCTAGGTCAATTTTTTTCAAAAGATGCATTTCAGTTTTCTTTAATGTATGGTCCATAATAAGTAAGTCTCGATACTGCCGATCTGGCGGGATCGCACATTTACGTCAATGCGGCTTTCCGTGCAATCCCGCCAGATCGACGCTATTGCAGGGCCTTTGTCTTCATTATGTATTGAGAAAATTGAATAAGTGATGTAAAATTCATTCATTTAAGGTTGTTCTGGTAATGGCCTCGATAAGCTCTGGCCTCGATAAGCTAATCGCTGCGACTAGAATTGCACGAGTTTCAGAACCTGCCGATAAGTGGCTTATCGCCGCTCACTCAGCGATCTTTTTTTGACGGCTGAAAAATTTGGCAATTCATTCCTTTATTGCCCACTTATCAAGGCTTACAGAATCGCAGTACGCATTTTGGCCAAAAAGTGCTCGATAAGTGGCTTATGGAGGCTTATAGCATAGGCCCTTAAGTCTGTGTATATGAATGTGACATTTCTATATATATATACACACTAATACATGTGCTCATGATACCTGTGCTCATAACATGCACACATATATACAGTATGCATGTGTGTATAAATAAAATAAATGTGATTTATAATATACAATAAACTATGATTACATGTTAAAGTGGTAAAGTGTACTTTAAAGTGCATAATAAGTGATGTGCATATAAAAAGCACGTTGTATACAGTACAGTACATTGATATAATATTGATTTTAAGGATGCTAAGATGGTCTATAGAAGACTTATTAGTGCATGTATAGTACATGCATATAGCAGAGAGACTCCAGGTTCAAGATTTATATCATAATCACATTTAAAGTCTGTCCACTTACATATCAAAAGAAAAACATAGCCAACTGCCATCACAAGTCATGTCAAATGGGTTTTGTATGTTCACTTTAAACATAGGGTTCCCAGAGACCCATAACAGCAGAGGAAACTCTATGTAGCTGAACATTGAAATAAATAGTCTGGTACTATATAATTGTAATGATAAGTGTCGAAATAATTTATTTATTTCAACACATAAAACCAAAAATAAAAAAAACCTCTGTGCTCACAATTTGGCTTCCTAACTTGCAATTTCTTTTCAGACTCAATATCCCCAACGGCAATAAACGTCTTTATGCCATATCTATACAGTACTGGAATTTAGTCCTTTTAATCAAGCAACAACTACATTTTGTTTAGTAAAGAGGAAACTGTCAGGTCTTGGCACGTTGGCATGATGTTGACATCCCTTGTGCATTATAAAACAGTAAAGCACATGTTATACTGACAGACTTTTGGGTTTTACTTCCTATCTTTCTGACACATCTGTGGACTATTACTAATCAGTTATCAACCAAAATGACAGTATCCCATCTGAATCCCAAACCTTGGAGATTGTTCCCTAAACATATCAAAATAGTTTGGAAAAGGATAGCGGTTAATGAAAGTATTTTATGTCCAAGACTATTTTTCAATTTACTTGAACATAATTGAAATGGGATAATCATCAGTATATTAATATCACTCTCATTTTAATCCTGCCATTACTCTAAAATACATTGCATGTGTAGGTATATATTTGTATGTTTTAGTAAGATGTTTGTTTTCTGTTGATCCATAGCAGGTTGTGTGGAAAAGATAGATTTACCATTAAATCAGGGCTCATAATGTAACATTACCTAAAACAGAAACGGATGCTATTTTCCTTGAGGTACCCTCAAAGCTAATTATACAGAAAAACAATGGTTGTTCTTCATTTATAAGATGACATTACATTAAAATGACATGAAGGGGCCTATTCACTAAACTTTGATAAATTCATTGCAACATCGCACATGTTGACATGTTCCTACCGAACAGTATGACATTTCTGTAAAAGCGGTGTTCACTAAAGTAAATCGCATTTTCTTTACCATTTGTTACAAAAATGAAGTAATGCACTAGTTGTGTTTGCTTTACGAGCAAAATGAACTTAACGTTCAATTTCGCTCCGGCAGTCTGGAAGAGCAGCACAGAGAGAGAAGCTGCATCTCCCTGCGCAGCTCGTATTTTATGTCAAAACAGGGGATCTCCGGAGCTGGACCACATTACATTCAGGTCTGGGGACCCCTTGCTTCTCAAGGTACAGGCCTGCGTATGTGGTGCCGGTATCTCCTGCAAGTTTAAATGTCCTGCATCACGGCCCACACAGCGATCTTCATTACCTTAGTGGCTGACCGCTATGGTAATGAAGGATTCCAAACAGCTTTATCTGGTTTGTTGGTGGTAGAAGGGGTGGGTGAAGGCTGCAGTTTCCGCATAGTGGGTGGTTAGGTCTCCCGGGAAGGATGTCTTCTCTTTTTTGGGTGATGTGACATGACCTTAAATGGAGGGAAGCATATGGTACCTGATTTGATGGCTTCCCTCCCTTAAAGGTGATGTCACATCACTCCAAAAAAGGGAAGGCAACAGATGGTACAAGCACCAATCAGATAAGTGGATGTACCATGTGATGCCATCAAGTTTGGTAGAGAAGTCATTCTCTGCCAAACCTGATTCCTAGACACATGGTACAGCCACCAATCGGATTGGCAGATGTAACATGTCTGTAAAATGTGACGTCACATGCCGTATATAAGACTGACACATTTCATTTCACAGGAAGAAGATGATGTGTTATCATCTCCTGGACCTGTTTAAGAAAGAAGAGAAGGGCATAGATAACCACAGTGACAATCAATGGATTAAATGGCTAGTGTTTGTTTTTTGTTTTTATACTGTATATTTCAGCTAGGACATATGCTAATTTAAATCATTTAAATATACTTTGTATATAAAAAAAGTGCTTATCTCCACTGTGTTCACAGGTATCTCTCCACATATTGTATATATTACTGTTTTGGGAGGTATTTAAATTAGTAGATACACTTCTAAAATCTTCCTCCTTCACATCCTCCTCATTCTCAATCTTTTCCTCTTACTCCTCATTATCAATTGTATTCTCAATCATAGCCTTGTCCTCATTCTGAATCTTACCCACCTCCTTATTCTAAATATTATCCTCACTCTCAATCTAACCCACCTCCTCATCTCAATCTTATTCTCCTAAATTGTATCCTGCTACTCAATCTTATCCTCCCACTTCTCCTCATTTAAAATGTTCTCTTCATCCTCCATCTTTTCCTCATTCTCAATGTTATCCTAATTATCCTCCTCATTCTCAATCTTCTCCGAATCCTCTGCCTCATTCTCAATCTTATCACCATTCTCTATCTCATCCTCCTCTTATTCCTACTTATCATTCTCAATCTTATATTCTTCTTCATTATAAAGTGTATACTCATTCTTATTATGCACCTTCTGCTCATTCTTATTCTCTTCTCAATTTTATTAATCTCATTCTAAATATTATCCTTAGTCTCAATCTTATCCTCCTCCTCAATTTTATACTGACACTTAATCTTAATTTCCTCATATTTAATTGCATCCTAATTCTCTATTTTATCCTCCTCCTCTATTTTATCTTCCTTCTTATTTACAATTGTACCCTCATTCTTATTCTCAATCGTATCCTCATTCTCAATCAAGGATTAATTTCCCTCATTGTCAATCGTATCCTCCTCCTGTTCATTATCAATCTTACCCCCTCCTCCTCAGTCTATAACTTATCTTCATTCTCAATTTTAGCCTCATTCCCAATTGTATCCCCTTCTACTCCTGGTTCTTATTCCCAATATTATCTTAATTCTCAATCTTATCCTCCTAAACCTTTTAATAAATTCTATCCTCATTCTCAATCTTATCCCCGTTCTGAATCTTATCCTCCACCTCAATTTTAGCCTGATACTCTATCCCATCCTCCTCATTCTTAATTGTATCCTAATTCTATCTAATCCTCCTCTTTCTCAGTCGTATACTTCTACTCATTCATAATATCCTCTTTCTCAATCTTATCCTTCAACTCCTCCTAATTATAAATCTTATCCTCATTCTCAATCTTATTCACCTATTAATTCTCATTCTTATCCCCATTCAGAATCTTATCCTCCTCCTCAATGTTATCCTTATACTCAATCTTATCCTCCTCATTCTTAATTGCATCCTAATTCTCTATTTTATCCTTCTCATTCCCAATCTTATGCTCTTCCTCATTCTCAAGAGAGAGGATCCTGAGGTAAAGAATTCCCCACCTAGTTGGGTAAACAACAGGAAGATCCCAGTAGCATGCGCTCAGTTCTCGCTCGGGGTGTATACGCGGGAGAAAACCTGATCTGTAAGAACGTGGCTCTACCTAAAAATTTAACAAAGGCTGAGCCGTAGAAGTCCACAGATAATAAAGCTGAATAATTGTCTCAAAGCAATGATGTGAAAAAATGTTGTATTAAAAACCAATTTTATAATAATACATGAAAATAAAAGAATGGGGACCAAATCTAAAAATAAAGCTACAGAACCATGGGTATCTAGCTCAAATGACAACAGCATAAATGGCTGTAAGGATATAGTAGGAGACCAACAAGCAAGTAGGTCCGGTGGAGTGGGAATTGGACGGTTAACTAACTGGCCCTAGATACATACCCCTACACACCATGGAATAGGGGGGATGGAAGGGATCAGAACAACAATGGGAACAACTGGCAAGGGGGAATGGTCTCTACACCTCCGCTGGACCTTGATCCGATTCCCAATATAAGGGTCAGATAAAGTCTGCCCAAAGGGGTAAAAAAAGCCACAAAGCGGTACTCTTCTCCAATAATTGTGTCAGGATTAACTCATAGTCTCACACTGCAAATATTGCTGCACAATTATATGAAAAATGCACCAGGTAGGTGAATAATTATTACACGGTGTGAGACAAAAAACAGCTGCTATGGCAGCAACTGTTAACAAGGCTGTGTGATAAATCCAAATGTAGCTAGGGAATAGAATATCAAATGCCTATGGCAAAGGAATGTATCTAACAACAGTAAACAGCGCTGATATCTTGAGGTAAACTCCCCCTCCCCAAGCACCAAAATGTAACCTCACTCTATACACAGGTGGAGGGGAGGGGGAGCCAGGAGGGAGATCCCTAGTCGCTATGGCTAAGCTGTCCCTACTGTTGTGGTATAAAAAACCTATATGTAGTACTGTAGGCCACTCAGATGTCATGGTAGGTTGGAGCTCTGAGCCAGGGAACCTGCTCGTATTGCCACCCGTGGACAATGCTCCAATCAGCATTAGTAGTAGGCTGGAAGGCTAGAATTCAATCAATTCAATGTAGAGACTAGGGTAACTTCCCAGTCCATTCCCCCCTTGCTGCTTGTTCCCATTGTTGTTCTGATCCCTTCCATCCCCCCTTTTCCTTTGTGTTTAGGGGTATGTATCTAGGGCCAGTTATTTAACTGTCCAATTCCCACTCCACTGGACCTACTTGCATATTGATCTCCTATGAACTACTATATCGTTACAGCCATATATGCTGTTGTTATTTGAGCTAGATACACATGGCTCTGTAGCTTTATTTTTTATTTGGTCCCCATTCTTTTATATTCATATACTATTATTAAATTGGGTTTTAATACAACAATATTTCACATGCAATCCTGCAAACATCATACCCTGCTGTCTATTTAGTTCAATTTAGGTAAAAACATATCTCAAATTGTCTGTCTGTCCTGCAATCATCATACCCTGGTGTGTCTTAATTTAATTAATCTTCCACACCATTTGCTTTAACGTCCCTCACATGTGCTAATTAAGTTGGTTAGGCCAGCCAGGTGACTTTGTAAAAGTATAAAAGTAAACTCACAACAGCTATTGCTGCCTGCAGCCAATGCTCCTAAGCAGAAATGCTTTTAAGTAGAAATATTTAAAGTAGTGAGGAAGTTTAAAAAGGAGGTTCAAAAAGAAGTGGAAAAGTGGACAACACCTTCTGCTTCTGATTCCTGCATTTGAACTACACTGGAAAGGAGGATATCATCTATCCCAGACTGCACATCTCAGCACTTGACGATTGCTGTGATGCCACCTTTATTTTTTATATTTGCTGTGACCTCACTTCTTTTCAAATTATGCACTTCCTTCCACCAGCCTCATCATGTCTCTAACTCTATTCATATATCTTGATCTCTCCTTCCTTCACCACTTCTCAGTTCACATGAACTCCTTTCTTACCTGCACCCTCTGACAAGCCACAACTACACCCCTTTCACTAGAACACACCCCTACAAATCATCCTCACACATTCTCTTTCTATCCATGCTTCTCCTCCTCGCTTCTGGAGATATCTCTCCCAATCCTGGTCCCTGCCTTATTTCTACTTGCTCTCGTCCTCGCCTTCCACATGCAACTTCTACTCCTTCTAGTGTAAACCCCTCCAACCTCATACCCATCCCCTGCTACCCTCCCTCCTCTCTCCCTTTCTCCTGTGCCCTTTGGAATGCCCGCTCCCTCTCCAACAAGTTCCTCTCTGTGCATGACTTCTTTCTCTCTCACTCTCTGCTCCTATTTGCTATAACTGAGACCTGGCTCACTCAGTCTGACTCTGCTCTGCAAGCTGCCCTCTCTTATGGTGGCCTTTCCTTCTCCCACACTCCGAGCCCTGATGGCAGGGGTGGAGGCGTGGGGCTCCTGCTCTCCTCTCTCTGCCGCTACCGAACCATTCCTATTCCTCCCTCTCTTGCTTTTCCCTCCTTTGAGGTTCACACAGTCCAGATCTTCTCTCCTCTCCCTGTCCATGTGGCGGTCATCTATCGCCTACCTTCCTCTACTCATCCCCCTTCTGCCTTTCTCTCTCACTTTGAATCCTGGCTCTCTTTCTTTATCTCCTCAGACTCCCCTGTTCTTCTGCTTGGGGACTTCAACTGCCACATTGATCACCCCTCTCTCCCTTGGGCTTCCCGCTTTCTCTCTCTAACCTCTTCTTTTGGCCTTCAACAGTGGACTGAAGCCAGCACCCACAAGGATGGACACTACCTACACCTGGTTTAAACTAAAAACTTCTCTCTCCGATTTCCTCATCTGCTTAAAGATACATATGAATAGCACTGTGGATAATCCTGGACACATGATACATAAAGATTGGCCCCCTGCAGATGCACTTACTAGAATTCCCTCCTACTGTCTCTGTACGTTCTCCCTACCTACCAATTAGATTGTAAGCTCCTCGGAGCAGGGACTAATCTTCCTTAATGTTACTTTTATGTCTGAAGCACTTATTCCCATGACCTGATTTATATTATTTGTTATTTATATGATATGTATTACTACTGTGAAGCGCTATGTACATTTATGGCGCTATATAAATAAAGACATACAATACAATACAATCATTGCTTTGGGACAATTATTCAGCGTCATTACCTGTGGGCTGTTACAGCTCAGCCTTGGTTACTGTTTTAGGTAGAGCCATGTTATTACAGACAGGTTTTTCTCCCACATTAATACTCCCTGAGAGCACTGAGTGCATGCTCTTGGGATCTTCCTGGTGTTTCCCACCTACAGGGGTTCTATTCTTTATTTCAGGATCCTCTCTCTGTTTTTTGTAGCACTGCTCTTCCCTAGTGCACCT